>NW_007246185.1:205578-313577 GCF_000164805.1 Carlito syrichta
ACTTGGAAGGCTGAGGCGGAAGGATCACTGGAGCCCAGCAGGTCGAGTCTGCAGTGGCTGGGAGCGTGCCACTGCACTCCAGTCTGGGCGACAGAGTGCGACTTCAACTCAAAAAAAAAGTAAAAATAAAAATAATTTTTATATTGATGACATATGAAAGCAATAGAATGTTGGATCAAATAAATAATAGAATATTAAAATCAATCTTACCTATTTTCTTTTTTTTACTTTTTTAATGCAATGATTAGAAAACATAAAATTGCTTATGTGGCTCACATTATATTTCTATTGAATGGTTCTATTTTATTTTATTTTATTTTTTGAGTTGGAGTCTCACTCCTTCGCCTAGGCTGGAGCACAGTGCCACCCCAGTGTCGACCTTCTGGGCTCCAGCGATCCTTCCGCCTCAGCCTTCCGAGTAGTCCAGAACTACAGATGCATGCTATCACACCCGGCTATTTTTTATTTTACTGTGGAGATGAGGTCTCACCAAGTTGCCTGGGCTGGTCTCCAGCCGGCGGTCTCAGGCAATCCATTCGCCTTGGCCTCCTAAAGTGCTGGGATCACAGACTGAGCCACTGAGCCAAATGGTTCTATTTTAAATGATAGATATTTAGGTAACTTACAGTTCATCTGAAATTGCAAAAATGTGCCACAGTGGACATTAGTATACATCAGTGGTTCTCATCAGTGGGCTATTTAGCCCCCCATGGGACATTTGGTGGAGTCTGGAAATATTCTTGGGAGTATAACTGGCATCTATTGTGTCCAGGGATGCTGTAACATCCTACAGCATGCAGGACAGTCTCTCAAAACAAAGAATTGTCTGGCCCCAAATAACAATAGTACTGAGGTAGAGAAACCCAGTTAAGCATGAATCCTTGTCCACAGGTGGGCGTGCTTCTGAAAGTGTATCTTAAGTCATGGAATTACCTGTGCTTCTAAAATTTACACAGACACCACCAAACTGCCCTCCAAAGGGGATACAGCAATCTCCTCTCAGCGGGACATGAGAATATTCATATTCATCTTTAAAGAACAGATAAATAAACCCAGCCTGGAAAAGTTTGAAAGCCTTCAAAATGACCACTAAATATCTAAGTTTTTATTATCACCAAAAGGAATGACAATACAAGGCAAAGTCCCAGAGTTTTAAGTAGTATTTGGAGGTTTAATCTGCCTCCAACCCTTTTAAAAATTGTCTTCCTTAATCCCAGAACATAACTCATTTTGAATTCAGGCATTATTAGTTTATAACTAGTGTATCTCTCTGCTTTTCAACTGTGGACGAAATTTGAATCTTGGGAGAATAATCTTCAACAGTCTTAAATGCTGTGCAAGTTTTAAATAAATTATTTGCATTTGCTTTGCAGCCAAAGCCCTAAGGCTCTGCATGCTTTCCTAGTAAATACTGCCCTTGAAACGACCTTCATGTGCAGAGACTGATAACACAAGTCATGTGCTCAGCCAGGTGTCTGTTCTCAAGCATGCTGTATATTTATTAGCTAGAAACAATCCTGCCAAACAAATCAGCAAGTAGAAATACATCATAGATCTAAATCTGTTATGCAAATCTACAGGTAAAATTTATATGAAATGCACAACTCCTATGCATTTGCATCTTACCTAGTCTTATTTAGAAAGCAAGATTATTGACCTTTGCCAATTTTTAATTTCCATAATTACAAAAATGCACATTTTAGCTAGCATAGCTCATGCTTGGAGTCTTTTGCATGACATTTCAATGTAAGGTACTCTATAGTCATATAGCTCTTCAGGTAAGTTCCAGCCCCTATCAGTTTCCTCTACGTGAACTCCTAATAAAGAACTGATTTGGGCCAGGTTCGGTGGCTCAGCCTGTAATCCCACGCCTTGGGAGGTCGAGGTGAGTGAATTGCCTGTGCCCATGGGTTCGCGACCCGCCTGGGCAACTTGGCGAGACCTCATCTCTACAATAAATAAAAAATAAATAAATAAATAACCAGGCGTGGTAGCATGCACCTGTAGTTCCAGCTACTTGGAAGGCTGAGGTGGAAGGATCACCGGAGCCAGCAGGTCGTCGAGGCTGCAGTGGCCGGGAGCAGCCACTACACTCCAGTCTGAACAACAGAGTGAAACTGATTTGAACTTTCTTCCTGGAGTGAATGTGAATCCTGAATCCATTTGCAGTATGAATGACAGCAAAATTAGATAAGTGCTAGAAATAACTACTCCACAAGATTATGAAGAAAAAAAAAAGTTTTGTGGGGCAGTTTCCAAAGTAAAAGTATTCCATTATGGCCAGCAAAAGTTTGTGATAATGCTCTCCATGTCTTGGTCTACATGGATATGTATTGACTTTCCTATTTTCAGCCTAAACTATTCTAAACAATTAAAAGAAGGGTATGGGGAAGAGAAAAAAGAGGAAGACTAGAAAGAAAAAGGAAGGGCTGGACCTTAAGTTCCCTAAGGATAGAGAGCTGTCTTTCCTGTTTATCACTTTAACTGCAGCTTCCAGAACTGGTTCTGATTCATCTAGTACATCTCAAATACTAAAATAAAAAATTAAGAAAAATAGTTACCCAGGTAAACAAGTATACAGGCTAGATCAAAATTCTGATTCAGAAGCGCAAACGAGGACCTGGCAAATTCTGTGGCATTGGATCAGCTGGTGGGAGTAAGCAGAGGAAGAAACACTGATTGAGCCTTCCCAGGGTGCACGAGTTGGGTAGGGATGCTGAAATCTTTCAGATTCGATCAAGGGGGCTCTCTTTGGGGCTGTCCTGCTCATCATTTACACAGGTCTGCCTTCAAAAACCCATTCACCTGGTCTCGTGAGTGGAGGAAGCCAAGATGCAATTTAGATATCAAAGCTGGACTTCGGAAACCCCAGTGGGATTCATTTTGGAAGACACTGTCATACCACTTCTGAAATCAGCATGGGCCTCTGCTACTTGATATTTTCAGGTGGAAATCCAAATCAGACAAGTTTGCCGATGCCCAGGCAAAAAGATATTTCTATTTAGCCCTGCTTTGATGAGAAACCCAAAACCCATATGTTCCTTCTCTTATTCCGTTAAAGGACTCTACTGCCCTAGATGCATTTTAAGCTGAATATCCAACCTCATGAATTTTTTTTTATTATTATGGGATTAGCAAAAAAAATTTCTTCTCTGCAGAAGATGACTTGAACTAACTCTTGCTAATAATACTTGTTTCAAGTATGCTCTTTCCTTAATCTTGGTAGTGAGGTGATAACTAACAAGAAAGGTCAGGAAATGTGGTCCTGCTAGCATAGGTATAGAGATCAATGGCACCAGGGCTTTCAAGATGGCACAACCAGGGACTTGAGGAGGACAAGATATGCTGCAACTGCTCCTCTCCAGTGCTGGAGGGGCCAGGATTGTCCTGTTCAACAAGTCTCCTGAGCATCTACTATGTGCCAGGAACTGTGAAATGCCTGTGAATTAGAGGGATATGGTTCCTGCTCCCCAGGAGTTTATAGAAGGTGAGGGAGAGACAATCCCGCAGAAGACCACTCAGGGTATCATGAGTGCCACAGACAGGGGTCGCTCCAGTGAAGAATTAAGGTGGAAGAATAAAATGCCAAGGCTACTTGTGGGCTTTCGTTCCTCCCCTGGTTCAATGGACTTGAAGGTCTGTGTCAGGCTCCCTAAACTGAAAGAAGAGCCATCTCTTCTGGAGGGAATGTATGTTTGTTTTACATAAATCACACCGGGAAAAATATCCATAAATTTTGGGACCAAGAATCTTCTTTTGCTTAGTTTTTGTTGTTTGGGGGAAATTGCTTCTTTTTAAGGTAGACAGGAAATATATATATTTCCTTAAATCTAAAACCATTTCCCCCCACATTAACAGCTTTATTGAGATATAATCTACATGCCACGTTTGCCCATTTAATGTCATTGGTCTTTAGTATATTTATTGAGTTGCGCAATCATCACCATACTCTCATTTTAGAACATTTTATCATGTTCTAAAGAAAGAAACCTTATCATGTTCTAAAGAAAGAATCCACAAAAGAAATCTTGTATTCATTAGCAGTGACTACACATCTCCAACACTTCAGTCCAGGCATCCATTAATCTACTTCATGTCTTTATCGATTTGCCTATTCTGGACATCTCCTATGTGGGATCATGTAATCTGTGGTCTTTTGTGACTGACTTCTTTGACTTCATATAATGTTTTTTGAGGTTCATCCGTGTTGTAGCATATATCGGTACTTGGTTTCTTTTTATAGCCAAATGATATTCTGCTGTATGAATATTCCACATTTGGCTTATTAACTCATCAGTTGATGGACATTTGGGTTGTTTCCACTTTTGGCTCTTATGAATAATACTGCTATGAACATTCATGTACAAGTTTTGTGTGGATATGTTTCATGCTCTTGGGTGTATATCTAGGAATGGACTTGCTGGATCATATGGTAGCTCTATGATTTAACCTTGTGTGGAACTGCCAATGTGTTTTCTAAAGCAGTGGCATCATTTTACATTCTCACTCCAAAAGTCTGGGTCCTCAAATTTTAATGTTTCTGCAATCAGGGTACAATTAATAACCCATGTACATTTTTAGTATAGTGGCTTTCATCTTCAATTTAATATAATAAGTTATGTACTAAGATTCAGCTAAGTACTAGCACACCTTAACACTAATTTGCTCTGTGATAGAGGTATTACCTTAATTTATAGAAGAGGAGACTGTCACTCATAAGCAGACCTTGAACAAATATCATAATACCATAAAAGGGCTTGGCAGTAGTGGGAAACTGCCAGGTGAAGGGGGCAGCACACCTCATCAACAAGGGTACCTGCATAATGAACATTTGTATACCTAACCCTGAATTGTGCCCCACATCCTTAAAATAAAAAAATTAAAAAATTTTTTTTTTAAAAAAGGAAACAGGTTCAAAAAATGGGCTATAGTTGTATAGCCACCACTACCGTGGTGGTAATCCTAAGCATTTGAACCTAGGTCAGTTTCTGACAAAATTCAATTTTCTATATTTTCATGCTATTGTTCAAAGATGAGCAAAGGATATATCTTCTATGAGTTCACACTCTCTGAGACAGATACATACATATTTAAATACAAGACAGGTTGTGATAAGTACTAAATACAAATTTTTAATTACTCTGGAGGGGGTAGTGATTAGTTTTGACTGAAGGAATCTTGGAAAGTGTCTTGGGATAAGTGGGATTTAAAGTGGGTCTTATTTGGCAGGTATGGGGAGAACATCCTAAATCAATGTTCTAAGACTGTCCCATTCAGTATGATAGCCACTAACCCCATGTGACATTTGAGCACGTGAAAAGTAGCTAGTTCAATTTAGGAAGTGCTGTAAACTAAATACACACTGGATTTCAAAGACTTATTGTAAAAAATGCATATATAAAATATCTCATTAATGATTTTTTTATTGAGTACATATTAAAATGATGATATTTGTATATATCGGATTAAACAAAACACACTACCAAAATTAAATTCATCTATTTCTTTTTTTTTTTTTCTATTAGCACTATGGTAAATAGAACAATAAAACGATCTGTGTGCTTGGCATTGTATTTCTTTTGGATAGCGCTGCTCTGAGAGATAAAGACAGAGACAAGAGGTAAAATGAGAAACAAACTTGGGAAAGAAGGTAAGGGCAAACGGTTAAGGGTTCAGATGCCTTGAAATGCTGAGTAGTTTTAACTTTGGTCTGGATGTAATAAGGAGTCAAAGGTTTTGAGGAGTGAAAAAGTTAAGTCTGTGCCTTAGAAAGTCTATGTTGGCCACCCCTAGTCAATAAAGATGACTGAGATGACAAGGAAAACTTAAGAACAACCCTCTTCCCCCTAAAACTCATAAAACGTCCCCCTCCAAGCTCATAAAAATGCTAGAGCAAATGTAACACCACAAAAACACATAACCACACTTGGAAGCAGGAAAGGGAACTCCCAGTCACTACAAACGGAAGGAATTAGTTGTCAGAGCAATGGGTCAAGAAGCTCAGGGGTGTCAGAACAGGACACGGGCCATTAGAGCTGGAGGCAGAGGCTTTTTATGTCTGTAGGGAAAAGGAGTCCAGGTCACTGCCCTGCATAGAAATGGACAAGAAATGGACTCACATGTGTAAATCTGGCATTAGAGAAACTCCTCCCAGTGTAAGGACAGACACTTGGAAGAGAGAAAGATAAGACACCAGTGGTGCTGCTTGGTATTTATCCCGATGATCACCATACATTAGATGTATTGAAATATCACTATGCAGCCATATATACACGCAGTTATTATTTGTCAGTTAAAAAATAAAATAAGAGTGAAAAAAAGGAGGGAGAGCCAGGGAGCTAAATGCTGAGCAGAAGTGGAAACAGACAAAGATGAGACCGCTTTTGATCTGGTGATCAGGAGGTTACCCAAGGCCTCTAATAGTGGCTACAATAGAAGAATTCAAGAAGTAGCAATTGTAGACTTCTCTGAAAGATTTAGAAGTGAGAAAGTAAGACTGGGTGTGGTGGCTCATGCCTGTAGTCCCAGCACTTTGGTAGGGCGAGGCGGGAGGATTGCCTGAGCCCAGGAGTTCAAGAACAACTTAGGAAACATAGTGAGATCTTGTCTCTCCAAAAAAATCAAAAAATTAGTTGGGTGTGGTGGCGTGCGTCTGTAGTCCCAGCTACTCAGGAGGCTGAGGTGGAAGAATCTTCAGGCTGTGGTGAGCTATGGTTGTGCCACTGCACTGCAGCCTGGGCAACAGAGTGAGATCCCCAACTCAAAAAAAAAATAAGTGAGAAACTAGAGTGAGCCTACAGATCAAGACAAGAAGCAGGATTGATGAAGGAGTAAAGTTTAAAGAATAATGATCACAGGTGAAGTCAGAAAATGTATGGATGCTGATGTCCACCAGAGGTTCTAAACGCTACTCATGTAAGTACAGTGCTACTCTGCAGTGGGAGCACTGGTGGCTGAGAGCATGTGAGACAGTTTGGTGCCACCTGTTAAGACCGAGAGGAAGGACTCCCCAAGAATGCTGGGTGGTGGCAGGGAGGCCCTGGCTGTCATCCAACTTCCATCTCGTCACTTTCCCTGGAAGCAGCCTAGGATCAGAAGTTGCCCAGGACTAAGTGAACAAAAGTGCCCACAGAAGGCTGAAGAAATGAAGCCCTGGCTAAGAATCCTGAATGGGTATGGAGAAAAGGGAAACCAAAACTACAGGAACAGACTGGGAGGTTAGAAGGAGGCTGAGGAATAGAGACCAGGTCCAGAAAAATACAGCATAGGGCAAAGGCCAGTCTGTCCAGCTCCATATTACAGTCAGTTAATGGTCAAATGATAAATACTAACTTTGTTATTTTTATTTATACCCAACAGCTTAGTCATTAAAGTAGATGAGAAGCATTACAATTACTTATGTATTTATTTATTTGAGTCAGGGTCTCATTCTGTCACCCACGCTGGAGTGCAGTGGCACAGTCATGGCTCACTGCAGAGGCTGGAGTGCTGTGGCACAATCATGGCTCACCGCACCTCCACCTCCCGGGTTCAGGCGATCTTTCCACAACAGCCTTCCAAGTAGCTGGGACCACAGATGTGCACCACCATGCCTGGAATAAGTTTTGGATTCTTTATAGAGACGAGGTCTCACTATGTTGCCTAGATTGGTCTCAAGTTCCTGGGCTAAAGCTATTCTCCTGCCTCAGTCTCCCAAGGTGCTGGGATTACAGGCATGAGCCACTGTGCCCAGTCATTATGTCAATTTATAAATGAGAAAAGGCAGAAATATTAAAAGTGATGTTGCCGGGGGTTTTCTTTCCATTCTTTTGCTTTTCAGTTCTCATGATTCATCATTTAATCTTTCTGGTGTTCCTTTGTTGTGCCATATTTTGGGAAATGCAAATATGCAGAATATGAAAAAGGAAAAGAAAGTAAAATGTACATTTTTTGTTACCTGAGACTTAAACCTATACTCTAAGAATTCTATTTCAGTCAACTCAAGGCCTCTGTTTATAGACAAGCCAAGAAAATAGTCACTGACCCTTTCTGCAATGAAGAAAGTCGAGATTCCTTGACTTTGGTACAAGGGTGTTGCATTATAAGAGGATCTGTGTTTTCACTTGAGCATATTTATACTATGTACATGTTGGTATTCTAGCAATGTTGAAGAGTAACTGAGAATGAAGGCTGAGACCAAAAGGCTTAGCAGGGCATCCTGAACAGGGTGAATAGAAATGCCCAAGAGAACTTTCTAGGTTAAGCAGAAAAGTCAAGTCAAAAATTGCAAGTTGGTCTTCATTGGCAGTGAGTGACTTTTTGAGCCAGCAAGTTATAAGGCACTGAAGAAAGGACAATTACTGTGACAACAAGAATCTTTCCCATGAGAAATAGATTAAGAGAAGGAATCACAGACCTAATCTATAGGGAATAAGAACTGTAAAATGCATTAATGAAGTATGTAGACTGGAAAATGATATCCGAAAAATTATCCAGACAAATCTTATATTTTTCTCTTTCTTGGGTTAGTCCTACCTTTTGACATTTCTCTTTATAGAATACATAACAAGACACTAATTTCAAGTTGGCTTCCAAAGGTATTTTAGAAAAGACGGCTTTGTTTCAATGTGTAATAAACTGATCTGTGACTCATGGTCCAGTTTTTAAAAATGTTTATATCAGAATTACAATCTGTAATTAGGAACTGAAATTAACTAGTAAACAAATTTTAAAAATCAAATTAGTTTGAATTAACCAATGTAATCAAGTCTATCAAAAAATTAAATATTTTTAAAGCAATAATTAGTTTAAAAGTCATCCCACATCTTGAAAATCTTGCAAAAACTTGCTGTCTGCACATCTCCTGGGAAATCTGCACATTTTTAAATGAGGTTAGGCCAGATCCAATTAGGACGTTCCTAAATGCTTTTGGGTCATAATCTAATAAGTTGCAGCAATAATTTACTAAATGTTTCACTGTGGCTTCATGGAGATAGTACTGGAGGTAGACAAGCAAACGTCTACAAAACGAGGTAATTAGGAGTTGCAGAAATAAGCCACAAATAATAAGCTAACAACACACTGTTGGTGCTAAATAAATACTTAGTGATATCTCAGCTAAAATTAGATGATAAGTTACTTTAATACTCTGCTTGAAAATTATTCTTATCAGTCCTTGATTTCTTCCAAGGAATAATCTATTAATTTTTCTGCATAAAGGATACTGCGTTGCAGGAGAAGGACACATTAAGAATAAAGTACTAGGTTTCAGCTTCTACTGGGGTACAACTGATCTATGCTCAAGCAATAAATACAAATAAGCTAGCTCCATTTTTCCAGGGCATCTGCAGACCCCAAGATCTAGGGATAGAGAAGGCAAGGAATGAGCGGAGATCTTGCATCAAAATCTCTAAACAGGGGCCTGGTAGGGAGACTCACGCCTGTAACCCCAATGCTTTGGGAGGCCAAGACAGGAGGATCGCTTGAGGACAGGAGTTTGAGACCAGCCTGGGCAGAACCCAGTCTCTACAAAAATATTTTAAGATTACCTGGGTGTGTTGGCATGTGCCTATAGTTTCAGCTACTTAGCTGACTGAGTGGGAGGATCACCTGAGCCCAGGAGTTAGGGGTTACAGTGAGCTATGACAGCACCACTGTACTCCAGCCTGGGCAACAGAGTGAGACTCTGCCTCTAAAACAACAACAGCAACAGCAAACCTCTAAGTGGGGACTAGGATGCTAGATACCAAATCAAGAACCTTGGCAAAGTTCAAAGACAGTCAGTGACCAGAAACAATTAAACTTTTGTACCACTGAAGCACTACACTTTGTTTTCATAACCTCTATCTGCTTCTCTGTGGTTATATACCAGAGACTGGGGGAAACTGGGGATGGCATGCAACTACCTCCACCTTAGAGACAAGGAAGACAGAAGGGAAGGCAACAAGCAAGGAGTTTAGTAAACAGTAACTACTGTACTATCATTATGTATCTATGTGTCTTTATGTATCCCAAAATGTGACGTTGTAAACTACAATTATACACAATATAGTTTATTTATTTTATAAAAAGAGAGTACCTGCAGGAAATACAGGGGAGCACGTTTTCACCAAATATAAACAAGGGCATAGCCTTGAAGCTGGTATCAGCAACAAGGCTATCAAGTTGGACCTGGAGAATATTTAGGGTGGGAAGAAAAAGGCATGAAGAAAGTAAGGTCTAGAGAAATCATTACTTTCAGCAATTTACCTTTGAGTTGAAGAAGTTATTTGTTTGGTAATTTCAAGTGAAATGAAGGGTTTTGTTTTGTTTTTGTACTGATTGCCGCTGGGTTGAGACAGGTGGTTAAATATACATGATAATTTATAGCTAATAATGATTAATGGAATAAAAAGCATTTGTACAACTTAGAATTTATATATTATAGATACTGTTTCTTTTAATACTTTAAATGTATAGGAATATAAGGATTCATATACATACATTTTCTTCTCTCACTTTAAAATGGGTGGGTGTCATAAGGATTGTTCCTCATCAACTTACACCATCAGGAACATTCGTTAATCTTTTAGAGGCTCATTATGTGAAATTACCAATGATCAACACATCAGATCAGCTCTGAAATCTCAGTCGCTTAATGTAATAAAGGCTTATTTTTAATTTATACTCAGTCTCCTGCGGGTAAACTTCCGTGTTGAAGTATGCTATCTGTGGCATGTGGCCTCCAACACTGGTGCAACAAAAACAAGGATGGGGGAAGAGGGGGGGGGGGAAGCATGTGAGCTCTTATTTGCCTTGTCCCAGAAGGACATGTCTCCTCAGCATCACATGGCTCTAGAAAAAACTGTGAGGGAAGTGGAAAGACATAGGGTACACAAAGAATACTTGGTGAGCACTGCTGTTTGCCATACAACTTCTAAAGAAAGAGGAATCAACCAGATATACCTCCCTGTTGGGGTAAAGTAAATAACATCACTAAGGAAACTTTTCAAGAGAATGGTCTGAAATTTTTAAGCTTAGCTGGAGACAGAAGACAATGACTCCACACTTCATGCTCTTACTCAGTGTTCAAAGTTAAGACTTGGGCACAGACAAGGAACAGAAGGTTACTGCTAGGGCCCCATTTGATTTCAAATCTGGTTATTCTTGGTTTTTATGCAAGTTTATCAGCTTCAAGTTCAATGGTATAAAAACTAGATATTGCTTTCTGCTAGAATGGGGGACTCCTATTGAGAGATCAAATTTGCCTAAACTTAGCACATGATAAAAAATTACTTCCGGGTCTTACTTTAAAGTAGTGTTTATTAGCCCTTGTAAATTGAAATCACCTGAAGATTTTCTTTTTTAACTGTTGATGTCTGTGTCCCATTCTAGGCTAATTGAGTTACAATGACTAGGGATAGGCCCAGGTAATGATTTTGTTTTTATGCAACCAGGGTAATTCTCGGAGGTAGTTAAGGTTGAGAAGCTCTATTGTAGAACTAAATCCACCTCAGTTCCTAGAAAAAGCCACTCTCTGTTGGTTTTAAGTCTGAGAAGCTTTAAAAAATATCAGTGCCTGGGACCCACCTCAGATATTCTGATTTAATTGATCAGATTAGTGGGGGCCGGGTGTTGGAATATTTAAAGTTCTTCATGTGATTTTAATGTGAAGCCAAGTATAAGAACTACTGTTTTATGTCAACACAGCTATCCCTAAACTCTCTTCCCTTATCAGACTAGAGGTGGCAAGACCAAAATTGGGGAAATGTGTGGGGAGGGGGTTGTAATTGGCACCTGATGCTATCCATGGTGCTGAAGTATTGTTGCAATAATTTTTTTTTTTTTTTTTGCTGTTCAAATGATTTATTTTATTTAAAAGTAACTTATTTTTATTTATTTTATTTTTTATTTTGGGATTTTGGGTACAAGTGAGGACTTACTACTACATAAGTAGGTTGCATGCAGGTGGTGCAGTTTGGGCTTCTAGCTGGCCCTCTTGTTTAAAATAATGAAATATAAAATGTTCTACTGTGGCATATTTTAAAATTGAGATGGCTAGGCACAGAACTACTTTTCTTCAGGGTTTTGGTTCATAGGGTACACAAAGAATTATGGCTTGTTAAAAGAGAGACTGAGGGGTATGAGGGGGTGAAAAAGAAAGCTGTTGAAAGAGAGGAAGCTTTGCTCTTTATCCAGAGAAAAGATAGGGCAAAGATCAAGATAGTTATGTGGTACTCTTGGGAAATCCACATGCTTTTTACTTTTAGCTAATAATAGTGTACTGAAAAAATTTTAAAGTTTGGATTAGCAGAATTTTTTTTAAAAAATCAGATGCTTTACATCCCACCTAAAACTTTATAGCATAAATGTTTATAGTTTTCTTTTTATGCCTAAGAAGATAGAAGTGACTTCATTTGGTAAAGAGCCTATTTTCATAGAATAATCTCTTCATTTTTTTAAAGCAAAGGCAATTTATTTGAGTTTGCTAGAGCAAGGGACTCAGCCACCATTGCTTGTGTCTGGCAGTGACTCCAAGGCAGGCAGAGGAGTGGGAAGATGTCTTTGTGGATAAAAGGGAAAAGAAGCTTCAGGAGGCTGTTGGGCTGGGGAGGATGGAGAAACACCTACCAAGAAGGGAGCTTTCTATGTGATATGTTGAGGTATATGTTTGGCTTTCTCTGATTGGTCCCAAATTGGAAGTAAGGACAATAATTAGGGAAGTTCTCAGTTGTTCATCAAATCCTGGCCATTCTGGGACAATTGTGACAGAAGTTATTGTTTGGCTCCCTGGATAGTCACTAGAAACCAGTTTAACTTGCAGCAGGCTGGCTTCCTGGGCTGGCTATTATAGAGAAGGGGGCCAGTTTCCCGGGTACACTGTTGCAGGATGTGGGCCAGAGTTCTATTGTTAAAGATGGACTGCCCATTGCCTATTTGTCTATTCAGTCTCTTAGAGGCCAGAAAAGTCTTAAGTTTGCTACTGTCCCTCTGAGCTTTAGGGTATGGCCTTCTAGCTCTGCAGAGATGATTTTATATGTGTATTTTTTAAAATTTATTTTATTATAAAGATGTTGGGTACAAGTCAGGATTAGGTATGTGAAGTTTGGATGTTCAACTAGTCCTCTCTTCCCTAGTTTAGGATCAGGTAACCTAAGTGGGTGACACCTCCCTGCCCCACCACCATGGCAGTGTTCCACTATAGTAGATCCCTCTCTTGTAGCATTGTGGTAAATGTTCAGGACCCACTTATGAATAAGAACATGTGGTATTCAGTTATTTGTTTTTGAGTATGATGGACTCTAAATCCATTCAATTTGCTGCAAAGTCCAAATTTTGTCCTTCTTTATGGAAACTCCATCATGTATCACACTCCATCATGCATATGTATCACATTTTCTTTATCCAGTCCACTTTCAATGGGTAGCAGGGTTGGTTCCATGTTTTTGCTACTGTGAATAGTTTGTGTTTGTGCTGCAATAAACATGCATGTGCAAGTATCTTTTTTGTAGAATGATTTGAGTTTCTCTGGATATATTCCGGAGGAGAAATGCTGGGTCCCATGGAAGGTCATTTTCCAGGTCTTTTAAAAATAACCACACTGTTTTCCATAGAGGCTGAGTTAGTTTACACTCCCACAAGCAATGTAGAAGCATTTCCTCTTCTCTGCATCCTCTCCAGCATCTGTTACTTTTTGATTTATTAATCATAGCCATCCTTACTGGAGTTAGGTAGTATCTCAGTGTCATTTTGATTTGCATTTCCCTGATGATTAGTGAAGCTGAGTATTTTTTCATGTATCTGTTTGCTGTTCATATGTCTTCTTTTGAGAAATGTCTATTCATGTCTTTGCTCATTTTTTTAATAGGGCTGTTTGATTTTTTTCTTTTCCACTTGTTTGAGATCCTTGTAGATCCTGGATATTAGGCCTTTGTCAGATGTACAGTTAACAAATATTTTTTCCCCATTCTTTGGGCTGTCTCCCCACTCTCTTGATGGTTTCTTTTGTTGTGCAAAAATTTTTCAGTTTGATGAGGTCCCACTTGTCTATCTTATCTCTATGGCTTACACTTTTGGTGTCATGATCAAGAATTTGTTGCCTATTCCAATGTGCATAAGGGTATCTCTTGTGTTTTCTTCAAAGAGCCTTGTAGTTTGAGGTTTTATGTTTGGGTCTTTAATCCATTTAGAGTTGATTTTTGTATATGGTGATAGGTAGGGGTCCTGTTTCATTCTTCTGCATGTGGTCAGCCAGTTTTCCCAACACCATTTGCCAAATAAGGTCTCCTCTTCCCAGTGGTTGTTATTGATGGCTTTGTCAAAGATGAATTGGTCAAGAGATGGAGTTTTTGCTTGGGGAATCTCTATTCTGTTCTATTGATCTATATGCCTGTTCTTGTACCAGTACCAGGCTGTTTTGATTATTGTAGCCTTATAGTACATAAAGTCTGGAAGTGTGATACCTCCCATTTTGTTTATTTTGCTGAGGATTGTTTTGGCTATTTGTGCTCTTTTTTGTTTCCATATGAGTACCATCACTGAAGATTTTTAGTTCATACATTTGCTTTATAAAAAGGAGTTCACATGGTGTTAGAATCTCATGATTGGACATCACCTAAGGATTGTTTCTCACCTTTCCCTTCATATTATTTACAACATTATCACAATTAAGTTGACCAGTCATTAATTAATTAATTAATTTATTTATTTATCTATTTTGAGTTGGAGTCTGCCTCTGTCTCAACCTGCTGGGCTCAGGCCATTCTCCTGCTTCAGCTTTCCAAGAAGCTGGAAATACAGGTGTGCAGCTCCACTCCTGACTCATTTTGTTTTATTTATTGTAGAGATGAAGGCTCACCAAATTGCCCAAGCTGGTCTAGAATCCCTAGGTTCAGGCAATCCTCTCGCTTCTGCCTCATCCCTCACAAAGTGCTAGGATTACAGATGTGAGCCACTATACCCGGTTTCTTCTTTTTTCCATGGTCTAAAAATCTACAATCATTCCCTCCAACTTTTATGGAGCTATATGTCTCATGACTAGATACAACAACAACTCAGTAACAAATGGGTTGGATGAATGCTATAAACCTTCCCCAATGTATGACTGTTCTCAGAAATAGAGAAAATGTTTTCCAGAGTAAATAATGTTATGAAAATATAAGCCTGATCTGCTAACCTCAAAATGTCAAACATCTGAACCCTACCTTATTAGCAAATAGCTTAGAGATGTATTTCTCTTCCTTGCTCAACTCTAGCATTTCCCATGAGGCAGTGGCTTGTGTATGCACAGAAATCTAATAAACCACATGGAAACATCCTTTGAAACAGTTACATTCCTCTGCAAGTCATTGAAAATTCAGGGCTTTAGGCTAGACAACAAAGGCACTTGTTAATATGCAGATCCAATAGCCATTTGAAGAGTTAATGGAGGAAAAAAATCCCTTATCTTCAGTAGAAATTACTACAGAACTCATTTTATTTACTACCAAGCTATATGAGCTTGGTTGGACACCTGAAATTACTACTTTGGGGTAAACACTTTCTGAAACATCCCATATTTCAGAGAAAGAATTCCGGATAAATCCCACCACCTAAATGAAAGTTCAGAATTTGGTTAATTTGGTTAGTATAACAATAAAACAAAGTTCAGCAATCAAACTTCAGTTTATCTTGCATCTATACAGACATTTAATGAGTGGCTCTCATGGACTCAAGTTGTGTAATGAATTCAGGTCAAGGATGCTTTAAAAAATGAACAAATCTATCCATTCTACAATGGTAGGGCAACCCTTCCTCTAGGACTGTCATCAGTGAGACAAGACTTCTGTTTGCAAAAGGGGCTTTCAGGAGCTAGTTTATCCATCAACACAATTAGAATTTTTTAGTGTAGCCTTCTTAATTTCTGATATTCCCTATCTACAGATTAAACACATTGAGAACCTTCTTATTTACTGACAATTTTCTTTTGTTTTTGTTCTTTTTTTTAGTTGGAGTCTCACTCTGTCACCCAGACTGGCGTGCAGTGGCCTCTCCCGGCCACCGCAGCCTCAGCCTGCTAGGCTCCGGCGATCCTTCCGCCTCAGCCTTCCAAGTAGCCGGAATTACAGGCATGCGCTACCACGCCCGGCTGATTTTTTAATTTATTATAGAGATGAGGTCTCGCTGCCCAGGCGGGCCTTGAACCCGTGGGCTTAGGCAATCCACTCACCTCAGCCTCCCAAAGGCGCGGGATTACAGGCTGAGCCACCGAGCCCTGTTTACTGACCATTTTCAAAGAGGGGTCTGTAGAATCTAGAAACAGGAAGGAAGAAAGATTTGAAGGAGGTACTTGGGAATTATTCTGCCTACTATCAGGGTCCCAAAGGGCTGTTTTGATGGTAAACTCATAACTTCCTCAGGCTCTGGTTGATTCCAGGACCCCAGACGGTTGGTTCTGCCACTCACACAGTTCTATAGTAAACTTGTTTTTCCCATCAAATGATCTCAAAACTTGTTCTCCAAAGAGTCATGTTTTTTATGGAAGTAAACAAATCATAACTCCTCTCTCACCATTTAAGAGTTCGTTTTACTTCAGTGTGAAGACACTCAGCATCAGAACCCATAGACAAGAGGCCAGAGGTTATGAAGTGAAACAATGAATGATCTTGGCAACAAGATTAGGTCTTGCTTGGCTTTTATCTTAGGATCATTGGGTCTGCCCTGCATCAGTAGCTTTGTGGTTTAAATCTCTCATATAACTCTAGAAACTCTATTATGTCTAGGGCCATGACAGTTTTATATTGCTCGAAAAACTTGTTCAGAACTTGTTCTACATTGTGCTTCCAATATGACTCAACTGTTGGAATAGGTACAATGGTGAAAAATATCAATATATAACTTGAAAAGAACATGTTTAGTCACATGTTACCACAGTCTTGAGATATAGATGAGCACAAGCTGTCTCAAAACTCATAAAATATTAAAAATTGAATGAGGATAAAAACAATATTTTCATGCAAGTCTATCCAGAGCCTCAGTATAAAGAGTGATGACAGTCCTTCCGACACTTATCTCACTTAAAACCTTATCCTCATGTAATATTTCCCATATTGTAGATTAGTTGAAATCCTCAAGCACCTCATTTCTGCACACATTTTTCTTTATGAAGAAATGGGCTTCAAACACAAAGAGGATTCATTACCAAAAAAAGGGAATGAACCTACCGGGCAAGAGGGGTGGAAACTGTAAGTCTACCTAAAATACTCCAGCAAAATTGAAATGCACAGTCTTCATTAATGATAAATCCTTAAATAGTCAGGCCTGGTGGCTCACACCTTTAATCCCAGCACTTTGGGAGGCCAAGGAGCAAGGGTTGCTTGAGCCCAGGAGTTTGAGACCAGCCTGGGAAACATGGTGAGATCTCACCTCTATAATAAATCAAAAAATTAGCCAGGTAGGGGGGCACATGACTGTAATCCCAGCTACTTGGGAGGCTGAGGTGAAAGGATCACCTGAGCCCAGGAGATCAAGGCTATGGTGAGCCATGATGGTGCCACTTCACTCTAGCCTAGGCAACAGAGTGAGCCCCAACTCAGACAAACAGACAAACAAATAATCCAACTGACTTGCATCCGAAACACAGACTTACGGGCCTAGAGAATGCTGTGGCCTCTGACTATAGGGTGACACTGGCTATGACATCTGGAGCAACTGCTAAACTATTGCCTCTGCCCTGTTCTCGGAGTCATTCAGCCCTGGAGGCTGGGAATGAGACGCATGAGAGGGGATAAGGTTTTTCCTACCCAGAATCTCTGAGGTCCAGGGCTGTAGTCCCACCCTGTGACTTTCCTATAAAATGGAATACCAGAACATGTGGCTGACCCTCATGTACTGTGAACCAGTAAGGGGTCTTCACTCAAAGGCTCAGTGCAAAGGGGCGAAGCAGGTGGAGTTGACAGTTGTCTTCAGGTGAGAAGATATTGCCAACGCGACCAACTCACTCACTCTCACATACCTCAACTATTCTCCCACACTCAAATTCTACTGGGACTAGAAGTTCTAGAAAGTTGCCTCAAATTCTGCCCTCCTCCAACAATAGACAGGGACAGAGATTTGGAACCAAGGACCAGTTGCTTGTCCAAGCTGGTACTGGTTCTGGTTTCATGATCCTTCGGTGACCCTGAGGCACGTTCTTTCAATTTCCCAGGAATCAAGTTTCTCCAGTTTCATAAAGTGATGTAAGCTCTGCAAATCAGAGCAAATCTTGATGTCAGCAAGAATCTGGTCTCGGGCTTTTCAAAGACCTATTGTTCTTCCTTCAGCCCTGGGAAGGTTTTTTTTCATGGCATGCCAACTAGACTCCAAATTCTCCCCCAGATACAGAAATTTCGATGACAGTCTTCCTAAAAGATGCAGAAATTGGTTGGATTTTAGAAGTTTACTTTGGGTCGGCTGATTCATTTACTTAAGTCAATGGCAAGTACTAACTCGTTCAATTGTGAAGTGTTTGGACCGAAATTATTGCTAACGGTGATGTTTTATGTACTTTCTGGCAACGTCCCTTCCTCACTAGGTGATTCATTTCTATCCTTCTCTACATTTCTCTTGGAGGTACACTTCTATCCAGTCATTTATTCATTGAAAATCTGTTAAACACCTATTACAAGGCCTTTGGGAATTTTTGCCTTCCTTTGGCAATTTTAGTCTGGTTGGAAATATTGGTCAACTTGTGGCTTCCTTCCATTCTCATTTAATATATAACATTTAACTAGGGTGACAGTATATCCTGCTTTGCTTGGGATAGTCCTGGCTCATGTCTATTGTGTGGGTATAGCTCTTACAGTGCCCACTTTCACTCAGACTATCTCATTTCAAATAATAAATTATCATTATGGTCACCCTAAAGATTACTAGATCTAACTGCAGCTCTCATAGACTTTGTGTAGAGTCTGTGTCATGGCAGGGTGTGGAAGGGGAAGGACCCGTGTTTACAGGAACTACATGAAACCTTGGTCACGTGCTAGGCTGAGACTGGCTATGAAGGAAACCATGAAATTGCTGCCACCTTTTCAGAAGCATGTTTGGAATCTGTTTTTTTCAGGGATAATCTAACAGAGGAGAGCACAGATTCCATAGCTAGACTTTCTGGCATTGCCATTTCCTAGCTATGTACCATTGGCAAGTAATCTGTGTGCCTCAGTTTCCTCATATGTAAAGTGAAGATAATAACGGTGCCTATTGCATGAGGTTGTTGTGAAGATAACAGGAATCGAAGTACATAGCACACCCAAAGTGCCCATGAAGTGTTTTCTGCCACAAATGATAGCCCTGGATTCAGAGACTGGTCCCAGACAATGACCTGCTGGCTAGACACACAGGAGGTCCATTTTTAAAGGAATCTAGTACAAAAGACTTTGGTATGAGTATTGGCAAAATCAGCCTAATCAGATTCTCTCTTTTAGGAAATAAATGCCTGACAAACAAAGCAAGTCACTGAAGTTGAATCTCAAATGACAAGGAACTCCTGTTCCCACAGTTTGGCCCAGGCACAGAATCCTAGGACCCAGTGTGCCTGAACACCCAGAAAAAGAAGACTTTCACCCCACATGGACTCTTGTTATAATCCCCCATCACCCGACTTCATCTGTTGGTGGCTCTCCTCTGCCATCTTAAATAAATATCGGGGGAATAAGCAAAAGCTTAATTCACAGATGAAGAGATTATAAACCAAAAATAAAATTCTATGCCCCTCAGCTAGCTGAATGGACTGTCTTGGAGCCAAGGGAAACCTGAAAAACTAAATTCCAAGGCATGATGGGAAAGAAGGTCAGACACGCCTCATAATGCCCCCTCCCTTTTGGAGTTTAGACATACTGACTAACATTAACATTAAAACAAAGATAATAGCCAGGAGTGGCGGCTCACGCCTGAAATCCCAGCACTTTGGGAGGCAGAAGTGAAAGTATTACCTGAGCCCATGGGTTCGAGACCAACCTGGCAACATGGTGAGACCTTGTCTCCACAATAAGTGAAAAAATTAACTGGGCATGGCGGCACATGCCTGTGATTCTAGCTACTTGGAAGACTGAGGCAGAAGGATTGTCTGAGCCCAGTAGGTTGAGGCTGCAGTGGCCGTGAGCGTGCCACTGCACTCCAGCTTGGGCGACAGAGTGAGACTCCTACTCAAAAAAAACAAAAAACCCAGAGATCCTAAGACTGACAAAACAGACTCTGTGACAATAAGATACCAAATTCAAACCTCGCTCTGGAACAGAATCATATAACAGAGAGCAGCCCCTGAAGGAAATAAATTTATTTTACCTCAAAATATATTTATTTGACATATTTTGGAATGGCCCTGCAAAGCCATCTCTTAGGAAAATTTGCATCTATAGAGACTCTCCTTGCCTAGGTCTTTCCAGATCCAGAAGAGATTCAATCAAGATTCTGAAACCATTAAGTCCCCCCAAAAGCTCTGAAGCCTGCTACTTAGAGGCTTCATCTATATAACAAAAACTTTGGCTTCCACAACCCTTCTTATCTTAAGCATTTATTTCTACTGACTTAGACAAATCTTGACCCTTTCAATCAATTGCCAATCAGAAAGTCTTTGAATCCACCTATGACCTGCAAACAATCCCTTTCAAGATGTCCTGCCTTTTCAGGTTGAACCAAGGTATACTTACATGTATTGATTTATGTCTTTGCCAGTAACTTCTGTCTTATACAACTTGTATAAAACCAAGCTGTAATCTGACCACACTGGGCACATGTTCTCAGGACCTCTCAGACTATATCCTGGGCCACGGTTATTTATATTTGGCTCAGAATAAATCTCTTTAAATATTTTACAGAGTATGACTTTTTTGCAAACAAGATACACGAGCAATCTGGAACTCCAGGCCTAGACATCAACTAGAACCTTCCTCTTCTGAAATCTTAAATTGTAACATCCCACTCTCTGACTACAATTTCATATTGTGAGAGCCAAGGGCCTTCGGCCCCTAAAGGGTAGCTACATAATCACTGATAGGAGCAGGAAGATTGTTTCCTAGGAGAAAAAGCATACAAATTTATTTAATGTGTATACAAGGGAGCCTTCAGATTGAAGACCCAACCTCCCCCCCCCAAGGTACAAAAGCATGTATACCATGTTGAGGTTACAAAAAAATGGGGGTTCAAATCCTGGTAAAACTGATTATGGGATGGGGGAGAAGAAGGAGTCTATTGAGGGACAATATATGATTACTAGGAAAGATAAATTAACTTTTAAATAGTTATCTTTGGGAATTTAAATGATTCTTGGAGACAGTCATTATCTTTAAAAACGGTCTGTTCAGATGTGGTTATACTTTTGGTCTCCTTTCCCAAAATGGATTATGAGACAACAGGAAGGAGAACCAGAACAATTGTTCTCCTTGGTGCTTCAGTCTTAATTTTATGTAGATAAGGGAAAGTCTCTCCCAGCACTTGTGGATCTCTAAGAGGTTTAGTTTAAAATACTTGCTATATCAAGAAGCCATATTTTGAGGTGAAATATTTGAATTTCCTTTGATATCAATCCAACTCCCCAAAGGTCATAAACACCTTGAGCTCCTGGAAGCCCTCAATGTTCCTCAAATTATTTTCCCTCCTGGCTTCAATTTCTTTTCTCCAGAGACTGGATCACATGCTCTATTATTTGGATGCCATTTCAGCAACACTTTACTCTTACATCCCAGTGTTTGTCCAAAGCTTCCAACCTTGGATTGATTCTACTTGGCACAAGAAAGTCCCAAAGGAACTGCAGAATACTTTAGATTTCTCCTGCTACTCAATTATGGTTGGCAGTTTCAGTAGTGCCTCAAGGCTATGCTTTACCTCAACTTTGATCAGTGTCTAACGCCCTAACCTCCCACCTTCATCATTCCCTTCAGTAACTTTACCATCCTCTCCTCCTCTCCTACTTCCTTCTGCACCAAACCTGTGTATCCTGGTTTGAGAGATACTGTCCATTAGGATAAAATCTCATCTCCTTAATAGCTGTCCACTTGTCTCTTCTGAGATATTGTCCATTATCTTGAACTTGCAGTGTGTCATCACTCAATGCCAATTTTTTTTTTTTTTTGAGTTGGAATCTCACTCTGTCACCCAGACTGGAGTGCAGTGGCCGCTCCCGGCCACCGCAGCCTCGACCTGCTGGGCTCCGGCGATCCTTCCACCTCAGCCTTCCAAGTAGCCGGAATTACAGGCATGCGCTACCACGCCCGGCTGATTTTCTTTATTTATTGTAGAGATGAGGTCTTGCTGCCCAGGCGGGTCTCGAACCTGCAGGCTCAGGCAATCCACTCACCTCAGCCTCCCAAAGGCGCGGGATTACAGGCTGAGCCACCGAGCCCGGCTACTCAATGCCAATTTGAATGTCCATTTTGCATAAGCTGTTACATCTGAGTTTCATTTTCTTCTTTCCGGTCCACCAGACAAATACTATTGAAATTTTCAAACACAACCCTCTTTGCTCCATTATCCCAGCTGCCACAAGATTTAACCATTTGCTCCACTCTTATCACTCGACACCTCCTACATGTTTCTGTTATTGCACAATGTATCTGTGGTTGCCTAATATCTGACTGTATATCTGTATTTGCCCCCAGACATTAGGCTCTGCAAAGTCAGGGGCCTGGTTGTGCTCATCTTTGTATTCTCAGGGTCCTAGGCAATCCCCAGGAAGTATTCAAAAAAAACAGTTGATTGATGGAAACCCCACTGTCTGACAGTCAGGGCTAGGTTTCCACACCTGTACCCAGCTATGTTAAATCAGGATCCCTACTGATTTACTGCAGTGCTAGCATCTGAAATTTTGGATCAAATTCCATATAAAAGACGCTCAGTGATTTCCTAGCAGGACTCACTGGTGCAAAGCTCAGGAGTCTTGGGATACGCACAAGAACTTCGCCCCATCTTTCATTGGCCTAATTCCCTCAAACAAAGTTTTATATAAAGAGACAATATAACCTTTGTTTTAGGAATCTGCTCAAGAAATGCAGGCAAGACATTAAAGACTGAGCTCATGTTTGGAGGGTTGAAGGAGGAGAAAACAATTAAGGAAAACAAGAAAGCATTAAACTTTCACCCGAGGTCATTAGAACTTCAGCTAAGAAGACAGACAAATAGCAGACAGCTGGAAATGTGAAAAGCTCTGGCAACATAAAGCCCCAGTTCAAGGAATCTGGACTTCTCTGACCCCCAAGCTCCAAAACAAATGACTTTACTGTAAGTTCCTGAAATTCCAGTAAACCTTTGTTTGGGATTTTAAATTGTTTTTGGTTTCTCTTCTTGTTGGTTGAGAGGTTGGAGTTTTTGTTTTTTGTTTTTTAATTCTTTTCAGATTATTTCTCTTTGACTCTAACTGACCTACTTCTGAGCGTGGGTGCAAGAGGTGCTGAGCAGTCTCACTGCTGTGTCTAGTATCTACAAGGTTATGATGAGATCCCCATCATCTTTTTTTCAAGACTCTTGCCCTCCAACGCACATCCTCTCTAAAAAAAATCCTTGGTCATCTCCTAAACTAGTATTTTTTAAACTTTTCTGTGCATACCAACCACCTGGGGCTCTTGTTAAGATGCATATTCTGACTCTCACTATGGTCCGAAAGTCAGCATTTCTAACAATGATGCCATTGCTGCTGGTATAACAAGATTCCAGGAGGACCATTACTTGAGAGCATGGTTCTTCCTCTCCACTAGCGGAAACAATCTGTGTCACCCAGGGGACAAATAAACAAGACTCTCCATTGACCCGTAGGAAGAACGTATTAGAATTTTATTTATGTTAATTTTATCTAAAAAAAACACACACACACACACACACAAGTACTCGCACTTAGTCCCACTATCAGTGACCTCCTATCAGTTTGTGTAAAAGTAATACTGAGAAAAAAAAGCTGAAAATAAAACTCCGCAGCTCAGCGGGGTAGACAGTGGTGACCCCACTTGTTCATTTCCATTCAGCTTGCTGTAACATGCTGAAATGTGTATGTTATAGAATTCATGAAATACAATAACTGGTTTCAACTAAACTAACTCTAACAAAATGTACAAGAGGCTTAAACAATGCCAAGAAACTGCTAATTAATTAAAGATAACATTAACAATCTACATTGGTCAACCAAAGTCGGTCTAGAAATCCAAATTTATAATAAAGCTTATTTGGAGCATGGACTTATAATCATCTTTAATGATGACCTTGATGACAGTCAGCATTAAAGTCATCAAATAGTAATACATACCTATAATTTTTAAATAATTTCTAATATCCAAATATTATTTTACTAATGGGGAGCACAGTCAATGTTTGGAGGCCACTGCACTATACTACCACTATACTACCAGGTTGGCTTCTCTTGCGCCAGAGAATAAACATCCTGGTATCCTCTGTTCAACTCCCAAATCGACCTTGCCACCAATCCTGTGATTCCACCACCACCCAACCAATGTGTCAGTTGAAGTGATATTAGGAAGAGCCAGCAATCCCAGACTCAGTGCCTGCAAAGGAAAAAGAGGGATCACAAAATCTTAAAAGAGGAAGAGTATGTATGAGACCAATATATGCCACCTCAAAATATGACTATAGGAGACCAGAATATTCTATCCCAAAATATGCCCTTTTTGTCAAAAGGATTCTTTTGAGCTGATAATTTTGAGAACCTGCAGACCCAGAAGTCCTGAAAATGGAGTGGAAGTTTTCCTTTTGTAAAGGAAATTTACAGCTTTAAAAGAAATGTCCTTTTATAAGGGTGTCTCCCTCTCTGCACCAGGAAGAGAAGGGTGACTCACTAGAGTCTCTTATCAGTGAAGAAGACACTGACTCAAAGCTATATAAGAAACCTTATCCTTACTTACCATGTTTTTCGTGGGTGTCTCCCCATAACTGGACTTCCCTGTACACCTTCCAACCGTTCCTCTGACCATCACTCTAATGACATGATTCCAGCTCCTGGCCTCTCATCTCTGACCACAGCCCACTTTGCCTATATGCCTTTCAAGGTATGGAGCACAAAGTGTGATGTGAACAGTACAGAACAGGACAGGATTATCACCTCCTTTTTCTCCGATAGTATACCGCTATTGATCTAGCCTATGAGTTTACTCACCAAACCACCTATGCCTTTTGACTGGCACCTGTTCTTTGCTACATCTTGCTCATTTGTCATTCCAGATTTCTCCCTTGGACTTTGGGAGATTTTTAGACTTTTATATTGTTAGATTTAATTTGTTATTCTTTAGTATTACCTGCTTTATAAGTCTACAGTGTATCCTTGTTATTTTTGCCTCCCCAGAATCTGTTTACCCCTCTTTTACAATAGTATCTCTATTTCTTTTACACACAGTCTTGGTGGTACTTACCATCAAGGTGGTCTTTTTTTCTGACCTAGGGATTGGACATTACCAAGGCTACGAGCCGGAGTAGGGAACCTTCTTAGGAACCTGCCGGCCACTGCCTCCCCTCAAGAATGGAAAACCCTGAGTTCCTTCAAGGGAAATTCCAGACACCTAACTAACCCTGAGAAGTAAGTGAGCAACCTGATAAGCAAGAAGGTAATAATAGCCTAAAACAATAGCCAAGGAAGTTAGAGGCACAAAATGTTTGATTCCCTGTAAAAACTAAAGATAACATCTTAGCACATGTTCCCAAGTTGTTCTTCAGAAAACCTGATCCCCACCAAATGAAAATGCCATCCTCTGGCACATAGACCTCACATAGAGGGAACTGAGGACTGAACTTTGACACAGCTCTCTTTGTTCTAAATTTCTTCCTGAGGTGTCTGGAGTCACACCCATGAGACAGAACTCAGCATTCCTCTCTGTTGAACACCAATTTTTAGACAAAGCTTTGCCTTCTTAGCCAATCATAAATCAGAAAATCTTTCACTCCATCTATGATCTGCCCCCGCCCTTTGAACGTCCTGCCTTTTAGGTCAAACCAATGTGTAGCTTTCATGTATTGATTTATGACTTGCCTGTGACCCCTGTCTCCCCACTTTTAAAAGCTCTTCCTGGTAAGCCATCCGGGAGTTCAGGTCTTAAGCATTAGCTGCCCAATTCTCCTTGTTTGGTGCCCTGCAATAAATGTCTCACTTTCTCTTGCTGGGCATCCTAATGTCAGTGTTTGGCTTTACTGCACTGGACGGGCAGATACAAGTTCAGTTCAGTAACAGCTATAACAGTCGCTCTTCTTAAATTAGGGAGAAGACAATTGTAAACAAAAGGAAAAAAAATGCCTGACACAATTACTTATTTTTTATTTTTTTGAGTTGGAGTCTCACTCTGTCGCCCAGACTGGAGTGCAGTGGCCGCTCCCGGCCACCGCAGCCTCGACCTGCTGGGCTCCGGCGATCCTTCCGCCTCAGCCTTCTGAGTAGCTGGAACTACAGGTGCGCGCTACCACGCCCGGCTAATTTTTTGATTTATTGTAGAGATGAGGTCTCGCCAAGTTACCCAGGCGGGTCTCAAACCCGTGGGCTCAGGCATTCCACTCACCTCAGCCTCCCAAGGTGCAGAATTACAGGCTGAGCCACCAAGCCCAGCTTACTTATTTTTTTTTTTAAATGAGAAAGCAGGATTTATTGAGAGGACAGAAAAGCTCCCACAGTGGGAGGGGCCCTGAAGGGGTTGCCCACTTATTTGTTATTAAAAATCACAGTGAGATACCACTTCATATCCACTATGATAGCTATATTTACACAAAAAAACAAAAAACCAGAAAATAACAAGTGGTGGTAAGGATGTGCAAAAACCGGAAGACTTGTACACTGATGGTGGGAATGTAAAGTGATTCAACTATTACAGAAAATAGTTTGGCAGTTCCTCAAAAGGTTAAACACAGAATTACCACATGGTCCAGCAATTCCACCTAAAGACATACCCCAAAGAATCAAAAACAGGCACTCTCACTAGTACCTACCTGTACATGCATACTCAGAGCAGCACTATTCACAAGAGCCAAAAGGTAGAAACAGCCCCTATGTCTATTAATGAATGAATGGCTAAAGATATTGTGGTATTTACATACAATAAAATATTATTTTGCAATAAAAAGGAATCTAGTACTGATGCATGCTACAACATGGATGAACTTTAAAATATCATACTAAGTGAAAGATGTCAGACACAAACGGCCACATATTATATGATTCCATTAATATGAAATATCTAGAATAGATACAGCCACAGAGACAGAGCACAGACTGGTGGTTACCTGGGGGGAATGGGCAAGAGGAATGGGGAACAACTACTTAATATGTATGGAGTTTCTTTCTGGGCAGTGAAATTGTCTTGCAACTAGATAGAGAAGTAGCTGCATAATATTGTGAATATACTAAATGCCACTAAATTGTTTACTTTATTCTTTTCTTTTCTTTTTTTTTGAGTTGGAGTCTCACTCTGTCGCCCAGACTGGAGTGCAGTGGCCGCTCCCGGTCACCGCAGCCTCGACTTGCTGGGCTCTGGCGATCCCTCCGCCTCAGCCTTACAAGTAGCTGGAACTACAGGCGCACACTACCACACCCAGCTAATTTTTGATTTATTGTAGAGATGAGGTCTCGATGCCCAGGCGGGTCTGAAACCCGCGGGCTCAGGCAATCCACTCACCTCAGCCTCCCAAAGGCGCGGGATAAACTGTTTACTTTAAAATGGTTGCTTTTGTTTTGTGAATTTCACACACACACACACACACACACACACTCTCTCATAGTTCTAGAGGTCAGAAGTTCTAAAACCAAGGGGTTGGCAGGGTTCTGTTTCTTCTGGAGGCCCCAGGGGAGAATCCGTTCCTAGCCTTTTTCAGCTTCTAGAGGCCATTTGCCCTCTGTGGCTTGTGACTCTTTCCTCCACCTTCAAAGCCAGCTTTATCTTCAAATTCCTGTCTCAATGGTGTCTGCTTTAGTCGTCATATCTTCTCTGACTCTGACCCCCCTGTCTTTCTTGTAAGGGTCTTTATGATTATATTGACTTCACCTGGAAAGTCGAAAACACTCTCTTAGTTTCAAGACCCTAATCCCATTCGCAAAGTCTCTTTTGCCATGTAAGGTTACATAATCAGTTTTGAGGGATTCAGATGTGGATCTCTTTGGGGGGGCTATTACTCTTCTGTCTACCACACCCCTACATCCCTTCCATGAACTCCTTCTCCTGCATGAGTTAGCTGGTGTCTGTTGCTTGTAACCAGAGAACGTTAACTGATAAAATGCTTTCTGTTTTTCATCACTCTATTGTGAATGAATGAGAAACATGAAAGCAACAAGCAGGATTTTGTGATTTCTTGACTGTAACAGAGAATGACTAAAGAAATCTGTGGGAATTTTACGTTTAGCTCAATGTTTTCCCCAGGAACAAGGAAGCCAGGTGAGCAGACGTAAGTATCTGAGGGCTAAATGAATGAAAGGGTGAGAAGGGATGGAAAGTTTAAAGCTGTCAATCAGACAAGATAGAAGCAGGGATAAGACTGCACAGAGAGGACTGAGGAAACGGTAGGATGGATTGCGCATAAAAATTCAAGTTAGAGGGCTGTTTAGCACATGGTGCATAAAAGTTGTTAACCACCCTTCTTTGTTGGGTGATACACTCCTACTGTCAAGCCTGAATGTGAGTCAGAGGTCTCTTCAGCCCCAGGGAGTCCTTCTGACGTTCTCAGACACAATCAGCAGCTTTCTCTGTTTCACAAATATATATTGAATGCTTACTGTGTTACTCTGAAATATTCAGGTCCCAGAAAATTCTTCGAAAGAGGAAACATGCTTTTCCCACTGCCTAAAAGGGCCTGGTGCACAGTGGGTGTTCACATGCTAGCCACATTAGGAAAAGCCAAGTTCCAGCACTGCAAAAAAGGAAAACCATTTGCTTGTTTTAGACATTAGCATTCAAAGGCATCTTCATATTTGTATTCCATTTCATACAGACCCTTTCGTATATTTAAAAAACCAACTATGGAATCATAGAACCTTTGGGTACTCTAGGAATCTATTTAATGCAGTAGTTTTTAGGACCAGTTTACCAAAACCTGGAGCTGGATTTCCCAGGTGCATTCTTTTGCAAGCCTCACTGACCTAATGAGCAAATAAATAATCACTTGAGGGACAGTCTAAACTATCTGATAGGCCAGGCCACTTCATTTCCCTGAGCTTCTTATGAGCAAAGCTGTCCGCATTAAACAAACTGTTAGCATTACCAATTCATTTGACTTTGACCTATAAATTTCATTCATGCAAAACAGAGTGAGCTATTTTTTTTTTATTAGGAAGGCAGGGTTCCTGGAAGAGTAAAGAACACTCTTTGTTCAGTGCATCATCTTAGGGTTCAGGCATCACTTATATTTCATTCTCAAAAGCTATAGAGTGAGTCAGCCTGCCTTTATAAGTGCATGTTTGTTGAAAGGGGAGAGGGCTGTTTGACCAGGGTGGAGAAAGCTCGGAGGGCAGCTGGATATTGCCTCTCTTCTCTCCCTTCAGGTTACAACCTTTACTCAGTAAAACCAGGGTAAACTGTAGGTTACCTAAAGCAACACTGGTAGCCAGAGTTGTCTGCAAAAGCACTGTCATTTGAATGGCTGATGATTGATTTTAATTATGACCATCCAGAATTACTGCCTTCAGAACCAAGAACTTAACTTCCTAAAATGATGTTCTACAAACTACTTCTTTGGTAATTAGGAAAACATTAAATAAGAATAAAGTCAGGTGTGATAGCACATGCCTGTAGTCCCAGCTTCTTGGGAGGCTAAGGTGGGAGGATCACTTGAACCCAAGGAGTCTGAGGTTGCAGTGGGCCATGGTCATGCCACTGCACTCCAGCCTGGGTGACAGAGTGAGGCCTATCTCTAAAAAAAGTAAAAGCAATGCCTCTTCTCCCTAAAAGAATAAGGAAACCAGTAGGATGTCAGTATTAAACTCAGCAAAACTCCCCATTATGTTCCTAAGCTTTGTAGTCAATTCCTAAGCAATTTCTCTTTAAACTTTAAAAATAAAGTTTCTAGACTTGGGCTTTACACTGAAGGAAACTGGTGTGCCCATGTTGTTGAGGGAGCACAGGTAAGATTCATAATAATACCAACACAACTCGCCAAAAGATATTCGTGGTGAGCATAATTTCACACTCTCTGCATGCTGTAGAACTGTCCCTGTCCCTCCTCTTCACTTTTCTCCTGAGAAGATGGTATGGCGCGGCTACCAGAGGTTCCACGTGTTCCATGACAGTGCTGATTTCATTTATTCTGTCCTGCTCTCCCACACATATACTCACAGTTGTCCAAAGTGTGCGAATCAATGTCTGCCTCAGAATGAGGGGCAGAAATACTATAAGGTTACAGGGTAAGGGAAGTAATCTTGTTAAAGACCCATTCACCCATGGGACAAGCAAAGGCAACCACACAAAAAATAAGGTACACACAAAGTTATCAGGAAGATACTACAACTTATCAATACAAACACCCCTCCCTACCCCCCACACACACTAGCTCATTTTCAGAGAAAATGAAGTTCTAGAACTGAAGTGGATCTTAGACTTTATCTAATTTACCATTCTGATTAGAAAACCACAGGCCAAGCAACCAAACAGGTAAGAAAGACACGTTGCACACATTTGACATATTTTTAAACATTTAAAATTGCTGTTGCCAGAGGCCAGCAGCATAGACGATATGCCAGAGCTGGCTTTGGAGCAAGAGATTCCATATTTTTCTCTAGGAATAAAGAAATGTGGTTCACAACCTTGGGAGAATCAGGAAACTTAAAGTCATCTCATATTTAGTGATAGACAGTGAATGACCATGTTAACTTGCTCTAAGAGAAAAGCTTTGTCCTCCAGGAAGGCAGACATTGCACTGAACTATTGCATCTCTGGGGCAAAGGTCCACTGTTTAAGGAAAAGTGTACAGATGCTACCTACCCCTCCTACAGCAGGCGCTTAACTTACCACATCAAATTGTTTAATATCAACCTTCCTGGTTGAATCGAAGGCTCCATTTTTGCGCTCAGATCTTTGAGTACCTGGTGTCAAATTACAGGAAGATAGAGTTTCTACATTAAAAGAAATAATAGATTTTTCTCTCATTCTCTCTTTCAAATCTGGGTGCACCAGAAGGACTATCAGGCCTGAGATTCCAGTGTCCCTGGATTCAAATTCTGGCCCCTCCCTAGCTGTACAATCTTGGGGAACTCCTATTAGCCCCCAACCTCCTGGGTGTTACATTAAGATAATCAACAATACCTACCCCTATCGTAGTTTGTTAGGGTGAGAATGCATACTTTATGTGAAACACATAGCACCTTGGCATGCAGTATGGTAGCACAGTGCCTAGCTTTTATTGATAGAATGCATCTCAGACTGAGATCTGGCTTATTCTTCCATCTTGAAAATCCACTCCCTTCATTGTCTCCCCATTCTGACATAATTTCAGACTTCCTATCTGGCACTCAAGGTTCTCTGACCTCCTTTCCAGATAGATTTCCCACAAAACTGCTCATGTTCTCAATGGTCTAGCTTTCCATGAAACATTTGAGTTTCTTGTTCATGCCCAGCACTTTCCTCTTTCAGCCTGGGGTGTTTGAACTTATTCCTTAACATTTAAATTAAAGGTTATAACTAATAACTGTGGGAGTGTGTGTGTGTGTGTGTGTGTGTGGGGTGTGTGTGTGTGTGTGTGTGTGTGTGTGTGTGTGTGTGTGTATGTATAGTATTATACCAGCCTGATTTACTCGTGAGGTTATTACCCGCCCTGCCCTCTGAAGGCATTTAGTCTGTAATCCCTGATTTAAATCTTATCTTTCCTAAACCCTTCATAAATTCTTTCTTGACTCTTTTGTATTAGAAATAATTTATTCTCTCTTTTTTAGCTCGATTTGTTACTACATGTGTCACTGGTCTCCTTGTCGTATAATAGTTTGTCTTCTTGCTTTATTGTCCTTTCTGAAGTTCAAGCCTCTTGACACAGAACCCACAACTGGACTGTGCCTGGCTTAGCACCAGACACAAGCAGGCATTTAATTAACACTTCTAATTGAACGAACACCAGGTGTCTAATTACGGGAAAGTCACAGCACACAAGGCATGCAGACTTTTCTTCCTGGGCTGGGCTGTTTCAATGATCGATTATTCCTAGGAAAAGGCATTAGGGGAGCGGAGGCAGAAGACAGAGGGAAACTCCACTTGGAAGGAGGAGTCTCATGTATAAGCCCAATGCCCAATTTCAAATTTTGTCCTCGATTCATTTGCAGGAAAAAAAATTCCCCACACTCTAATGAGAAATGTGTTATAATTCTATATTTGGTTAGCACTTCATTTTGTTCCAAGTATTATCACAGATGTTTCCCTTAGAATCACACAAAAACCATGAGTAGCAAGGCCATGTTATCTCCATTTACAGAGCTGAAGCCTGAAGCTGTATTTTGTACCACCAAAATATCCTTCCTAAGTTTCCTGACTTGAAGGCTGGAAGGGCAGTCAGCTGCTGTGAGGTCTGAGCTGGGCAGCGACAGGTCCATCTGCATCATCTAATCTCTGATCAGTGCTGTCCCAACACATTCTTCAAAGAACCACAATTACTTCTCTTTCCTACATATTCACTCACAGCCACCGCAGCCTCGACCTGCTGGGCTCAGGTGATTCTTCTGCCTCAGCCTTCCAAGTAGCTGGAAATACAGGTGTGTGCCACCACACCTGGCTAACTTTTTTTTTTTAATTGTAGAGATGAGATTTCAAACCCTTGGGCTCAGACAATCCTCTCACCTCTGCCTCCTAAAATGCTGCGATTACAGGCATGAGCCACCACATCCAGCTTAAGTTCCTTTCAACTCTGCAGTTCAACTACACATTGGCAATGCAGAGAAAGATTGAAAGAAAAACAAAGCTAGGTCAAATATGCACAGAGTTTTAAAGGCTCACTTTAAAGTATTCTTTTTATTCTTCCCACCCAGCCAGTATGAGATGGTCTGATAATACTGAAGCCACCTAACATCAAGCACTCTGTAGAATCCCTTCTACAAAGTGCTTTGTAGAACCCCTAATGTATCAGAATCTAAACAGTTGGTTCACAAGCAGGCCTCACTTGCTGGATTCGTGGAGGCAGAGGGGAGGGGCTGTACCTGGGTTGGGAGGGAAGAGATTACATCATTGCATAGACCACACAAATTGAATACCGTTACAGGATTAAGGAAATAATCCAGCAGCAGAATATTAGAGTAACAGACCCACAAAGTCTTGAGTATAGAGCTGGGTATGTGGAGACCGGCGCCAGCCCATTCTTTGAATCTAGGCTCATGCTTTTCCAGATATTCAGCACGGATAGTCCAAGATGGAGACCACTTGTGCCCTGCTGAAAAAGGCAAAGGCCAACATTCAGAAGTACACCAGCACTCCCCAGCCTTAGAGTGCGGGAGAAAAAGGCACGTTTCCAAGAACCATCCCACTGCTCTGGTCTCCAGCTGGCCCGACATAGAACAAGAACCAAAAACAAATCAAAATGTGTTTGAAGCCCAATGTGTCAGGTATTTGTGGGTAGTCTGCCAGGCTCTGAAGAATTTGAGCTGAGCTGACACCAAAGCTATAAAGCTAGTCCATTTTTGTAAAATGTCCTATTTTCTAGTCTCTCTCAATTTTAAACTGGATTCCATGCCCAATTTAAAAACTTAGTTTTAGCTGGTGTCTATAAGATGTTAAAGGAATCATAGGTCTCAAGTGTAATGACAAACCCTGTCCTGAGTTACAACTGAATTTGTAACTAGTATCTTTTTCTTACAGTGAAAGACACTAGACTAGGCCTTGACCCTACCAGGTTTGCTCAAGTTTCTGGGCAACACTGATGCCTTCCTGATGTGTGTGAGAGAGCAGCTCACACTCAGCAAGTACATGCCCAGCATAAACAACTGTCTTTAAAAAAATTATAAAGTTGTGGGGTACAATTCAGGATTAGGTATACAAATGTTGATAATGCAGGTACCCTTGTTGATGAGGTGTGCCCCTCTCTCCCCTGGCAGTTTCCCTCAACTGCCAATCCCACTCCCCTCCCCTGACAGTTTCCCACTACTGCCAATCCCTTTCTTATAGTATTATAATTAACAACTCTGTTTTTGTTTTAAGCAAGGCGATACTCATGTGGTATAGAAAACTGTAGGCCCTCAGGAACAGGAAATAAGTGATCAACATTCTGTGCATAAGTGTGAGGAATTAAATCAAGCCTTCCTGGTTGCCTCATTCTGCCTGTAATGCCCTTTCCCAGAATTCCCACCCCTCTTCAACACCCAGCTCCAATTTCACCCTTTGCAAGAAATTGTCTCCGACTACTTCCAAGCAATCACAATGCTTTACACCCCTTGCTTGGCACCACCTACAATATGTCATATGATGTAGCTGTTGGCCACATTTCATGCCTACGTTAGACAGTTTGCCACTGTTGCCACATCTTTCATATTTGCATTCTCCACAACCCTTGGCATGGTCCACCAGTACACAGCTGATGCTTGATGAATACTCGTTAAATTAATGTTTGGATTTATTCCTTGGCTTAGCTCATCAAGGATTTGCGGAGGCTAAGTGAATGAATTATAGACAGAAATGTGCCTGTTCTATACCCAACAGGTAATCACAGCTTCCGGAGCAAGAGGATGATTCTTTATGACAGATCCCTTCAATACTTCTTCCTAGATTTTCATGCATATTAAGGAGAACTGCCATTTAGTTGCCATTTTCTCACTCTACTAAGCAAGTGCAACACACACACACACACATCCCTTCTTGCAGAAGATAAAATCAGTGGTTACTTCTCTGCGCCCTTCCCCTCCAACTAGGAAAGGGCAGTGGCCCCAAAGTCACTGTCTTTATCCAGTCCATCATACTTCCGAGCCGTTGTTCCCAAAGCGAAATTCTGATTGTGTGATTATCAAGCATCGTGTTTCTCATTTCCTTTCCCCTTCCTGCTGCTCTCGACTAACCCACGCTATCACTTGACAGGCGTGTGAATATGATAAAGTAAATCTGGACAGCGCCACAGAGAGGAAATGAATTTTACTGTGGCAAAATTCAAATTGGAACCATTTTGACAAGAAAGAGATAGGAAAGAAGCATTCAAGTCTGTTAGGGATGTTTTCAAAAAATAAGCACCTCTTCATGGACCAGGTAGTTTTCTTTTTTTTTTTTCAGAGACAAGATATGAATTCTTTGGAAGATCGCCCCAGCACTGGGCTACATTTATCCCCCAGAATTAAGAGAATGGAAATGGCACGTTGGGGGCTCCCTCAGATCTGCAGGAAGGGAACTGTTATCTCCCCTGCAGACCTTGAGTCCACAAATGGATTTCTAAGTGAACTGCATATAAACAATGTCCAGCATCACAAGTGCCTTTGAACGTAAAAATGCAAGGCCGCTTCATCATGTTCTTCTACATTATGACCGGCTTCTCTTTGAATGCCAGCTATGCCTAAAATCAACGTTTATAGACAATGTCACTAAACAAATGCCATTCACTACATTGAGTATAAGCATACATGTTGGGATTTATCAAAAGCTATCATTCTCAGAGTTATTGAAATTAAGCCATGATCATTAAGCTGATTGTAACAAGCTTCAAAGGACAAAACATTTTACAATTATTTATTTGTTTCTAGCCAAAGAGACCTGTTACATGTAACAGTGTATTGCACAACTGTTGCTTTTCCCTAGGATCAGAAATAGTGATCTGACAGAGAAATTGTAAAAACTGTCGTTTAACAAAGGTTCTTGCTCTCCTCTGTGCCTTCTTCTCCCAGCGTACCATCATGAACGCTTCTGAACTGTAGTATGATATGCCATAGATTAAATGCCTGTTGGGTAGTAAGATCAGGGGACAGGAAAAGAAATAAAAGATTACACCAATCCCAACATATTCCCAAAGGGAGAAAAGAGAAGTTTGGGCATTCTACTATTTTATTTTGAGGCTTGAATTTCAAGCCCAATTGAGTTTGTCGAAGGACAATGTTACAGCTATTGGCGGCCCTTACAACAAACAACATTCCTCAGGACCTAATATGACCCATCAGAACTGCTCTGACAGACCAAACATCCTGCCCACATTTCAGTTCCTTCTAATGATGTTATATTTGTGCCACCTAAAATCCTTTTAGTTTCACTGCCTGAAGAATTGATGAACGAATTTAGCAGAGATGGCTGTAACTAAGTGGCATTGAATGAACACAGTATAACTTTAAATCAAAACTGAGTTTTGAAAACAAAGCCAACAACATCATGCATGATCATGTTGAGGAACTTGATGATTGGCCTCTGCCTTAATTCAAACAATTCTTTTTCTGACCCATCTTCTTCAATACATTTTTTAATATTGGTCTTGTCTAGAGTTCCATCTTGGTGCTCTTTCTGGTAGAATCTTTTCCAAGAAGACAGAAAAATAAGATATTTGATAAAATTCTCCCTTTTAACTTTTTCCTATATATTTTCTATTAAAAGTTTTTTTCAACATATAAAACCTCTTTCCTTTTGTCTATTCTGTAACAAAAATTTTAGTCATTTTGTGCTAATTTGGCAATATTTTATGGGGGTGGGCAAATAACTTTATTACCTTTAAGGGCTCTACCACCTAAAACATTTGGAACTGACACAGGTATACTCCTGACTGATCAATCTATGTATCCCTATGCCTAGGAAAGAATGTAACATATTAGATATACATTTGTCAAGGAATAGACAGAAATCCTACTACTCTTCTAGATCCAGCTCAAAATCTGCTCCCATGAAGACTTCTCCAATCACCAAAGTCTGTGATGATTTCTGACCTCTCATGTAACTTATCACATTGTACATTTATCTCTCCAGTAAAGACTTTACCTCCTCGGAACTGATTTTGGACACTCCCTTTTCTCCTGTGGTACTTGGTATATTACCTCACAGACAGCACCCCCTACTCACTAACATATCAGAGTAAACCATAAGGTGCAAATTTCCCTCAAATCCAGGATTTGCTGGGATATATTTGAAGATTCCCATGGCTTCTGAAACTCAAGTAAAAATCAGGGAACGAAGATCAACCCAGTCTTCATAGAGTTCTTACTAATTCCTGACCTAACCACGATTGGAAGGCAAAACAGCAGCTGGGCGCTAAGCAAAGAGCCACAAGGGCTCTGTCCTTCCAACTCTCTTCACTCCAATCATCAGCTTTAAAGAGTCATCTTCAGGAATCCCCTATTTAAGTGAAAGACATCACAGTAGGTACTAGATCTGACTGACCAGTTCATTCAGTATCATGATCCATTCATTATTGACTTGTTAAGTAACTATCCATGTCTAAATAAAAAACTAAGTATTTATTCTGGAATATAAATAAGACCAACATTGTCTCTGATCTCAAAGGGTTACAGACCACTAGGGGACATTGACATGTAAATGTTTATTAAGCAATGTGAGAAATATGAAAATATGTAAACACACCAAGTACTACAAGCATTCAGAGGAGGAAATAACTAGCTCAGTTGAGAGGGTCAGGAAATTTTTCACAGAGTTTATTGATATTAGAGTTAAGCTTTGCAAAATAATTGGGATTTTTACCAGATGTTAAAAGTAAGGAAATGAGATTCTGGACAGTGAAAACAACATTGGAAATATAATAACATATCTGGAACAACCACTGCTATTAACATCTTGGTTTGAATTTATTCATCAAGTTATTAGGTCATTTGGTAAAATGAAGGCCCTGGAAGAAAAAACCACAGAACAGAGAAATTTTGAATAGAGGGAAAGAGAAAGGCAAGGCCCCTCTGTTGGGACACTGAGCGTCCTTGTAAGGGACTGTGGGTCGTTCACATGTCACAAAGAGGGTGGCAGGTCAGGGCTGGACCAGGTCCAGTGGATTTGCTCTGAGAGTTAACCTTTTTCAAATTCCCACAAAGGAATCATAAAGGCTAATTGTGACTCTGTTGGTAAACAAAATTTGATAGGCATGCAGAAAACAGAGCTGATAAAATTCGCAAGTTTTGTCATTTAGTTAAGTATGCGCCTGCCCAGGGAAGCCTGCCATAGTCTGTTTCCAGGAAACGCTTGGTCAAGTACAGATGTAATAGTCTAGTGTGTGCTGGGCCATGAGCTGACAGGTGCCACAGGGCCTCCTCCAAGCCAAGACATTTCTCCTGGAGAGATGTTCCTTCTATCTTTCATGACACTGAGCGATATCGAGGTTTAAGATGTTAGGTACCCCTCTCCCAGGACATGGTGGCTAGTGACAGGAATGATGACAATTAAACTTTTAAAATCAGCAAAACAAAAATTTTAACTGTAGAGTATCATTTGCATCATAAAATATCTTAATTATGAAAGCAAGGTAATACTTCTTTCTATTTCAATTAAAAGCCAGCTACATGTTGATTCACTTGATTTAGACACTACAATGTATATATACATCATGTTGTATACCATAAATATATACAATATTTGTTAACTAAAAACAAATTCATAATAACAAAAACCAGCTGTAAACTATCATGAATGTCCTCGTTTGGGGGTCTTTTTATAACTCCTTGGTGAAAAATGTAATGGAGGCACAGATTTGAGTATAACGTCCAAACTTTGTATATATTTAGTGGAGTAAAAGGAGAAAAAGCTGAAGTATACCCCTTTTTCTTGCTTGCAATTCAAATCAGTAATTTTTTTTAAACCAGTAATTTTTTTTCAAACCAGTAATTTTTGATGATGATCAAGTCCCTATCCTAACAGCAGAGAACAAAAATTCTGATCAAGAAAGAGCTTTTGTCAGTCAAGCTGTATTTTTTTTATCTTCTATTTTTATGAAAGTTTGAGAGCAATTGATTTCTCCTTTAACTACTACCTGAAGTATACAGGTATGTGCGTATTCTCCTTCACACAAATGGAAAACCTATAGTCTTCCATTTTTCCTGCTCAAAATACACAAATCTCTTCTGCTTGTCACATGGCACCCCAGGGTTCGTAAAACATACTAAGTCAGTTCCCCTTAAGAAACACAGGATAGTCCAGAGAGCAAGATGAGGAACTAGAGTGTGAAAAACTGATTCTTGGCCAGGCATGGTGGCTCAAGCCTGTAATCCCAGCAATTTGGGAGACTGAGGTGAGAGGACTGCCTGAGTCCAGGGGTTTGAGACCAGCCTGGGTAACTTGGTGAGACCTCGTCTCTACAATAAATAAAAAAAATTAGCCAGGTATGGTGGCGTACGCCTGTGATTCCAGCTACTTGGAAGGCTGAGGCAGAAGAATTGCCTGAGTACAGCAGGTCAAGGCCGCGGTGGCCGTGAGCGTGCCACTGCATGCCAGCCTGTGCAACAGAGTAAGACTCCAATTCAAAAAAAAAGAGAGAGAGAGAGAGAGATGAAAAACTGATTCTTAGTGATAACAGATCTAGTGTTCCTTGGCAAGGGAACAAGAAGTCAAGGGAAGAATCTGTTTTACTCAAGATTAACCAGGTACTAACATCTGTGTTCACAGGCATAAACTTTACTTACTCTAATGAAACACATGTTATCTGACTAAAGCTTTCTGGCCTTACATGTTTTAGGAATAAAGATTTCCAGTGTTTTCAAACTGGGAAAACAACACGTATTTGTGTGACAATAGAAATCCTATACTTTTGCGGGGCTCGGTGGCTCAGCCTGAAATCCTGTGCTTTGGGAGACCGAGGTAAGCGGATTGCCTGAGCCTGAGGGTTCGAGACCCGCCTGGGCAACTTGGCAAGCCCTCATCTCTACTAAATAAATAAAAATTAGCCGTGTGTAGTAGCACATGTCTGTAATTCCGGCTACTTGGAAGGCTGAGGCAGAAGGATTACCGGAGCCCAACAGGTGGAGGCTGAGGTGGCCGGGAGCAGCCACTGCACTCCAGTCTGGGCAACAGAGTGAGACTCCAACTCAAAAAAAAAAAAAAAAGAAATCCTATACTTTCAATTCTACACAGAAAGAGACATCATTCAAAGAGTGGGTAGTTCTGCTGAAAGAGGAAACAGAATGAAAATGACGTGAGTTTAGGAAGAACAATAAAATAACTGCCTAATTGGTAATTAAACCCTAGCAGATCATCAAAGTAGCCTTTGGGATCTCTACTGGAGAAAAAATACATAAGCCTCTTGTCATCTAGGACAACGAAGTTTCTAAGCAGTTGCAGGCAGGTATATGCCCTCAATGGAAGTCCACTGGTGCCTGCCTCCTGATTGGAAGGGTTCCGTTTGCTGGATGATATTGGTTGCCTTGTGAACCCTCCACTTGGTGACAAGGTTTTACTCCAGTGCTTTCCAGGGTCACCAACAGGTCTGCTTTTTCTCAGTAAGTGACTCACCTACCGGGGCTTGCAAACTGGTAGTCAAACATGGCCTGCAGCATGTTTTAGAATTATTTGATTCTGAGCATCTTTCAACAGAATCCATGCTCTCTAGCTTGCCTTAGTTACCACTGGTCCTCACAGTTCTCATACATACACCTTCCCTGCCTGGTCTTGTTTATATTTAAAAGCGGTCTCTCGCCCCATTAATGATATTGTCTAAATGAATAAATGAGCACTGCATTTGATCACTGTCTGCCATAAAACTTGAATTATGCTAACAGCCTTTATATTTCACTGAGGATCAAGGCTCCATCCTTTAAAAAGATTGAAATCACCATCCATGCCAATTCTCTGAAATCCCTCCTCACTATAGACTAAATTTTTTCCCACTGTGAACAAAACAAATAGTAGCAACTCATTCACCATTCTCTGATCCCATAGTGAATGCAACTACCAATGGGTCAATGAATGGGGTTAAAAGAATCCTACAATCTTTATTTATTTTTTTTGGAGCCAGGGTCTACTCTGTCACCAAGACTAGAGTGCAGTGGCATGATCACGGCTACTGTAGCCTTGACTTATCAGACTCAGGCAATCCTTCCACCTCAGCCTTTCAAGTAGCTGGTACTACAAGCACACGCCAACACACCTGGCTAAGTTTTTTTTTTTTTGTAGAGACAAGGTCTCACTATGCTGCTCAGGCTGGTCTCGAACTCCTGAGCTCAAGCAATCTGCCCACCTCATCCTCCCAAAATACTGGAATTGCAGATATGAGCACTGTGCCCAGCCAGAATCCTACAATTATTTAACCAACCAATTTGGTTCCTTATGTAGATGTTATTCTGTCCCTAGCACACCACCCATTAGCCCTCCCAAGCCACCCCTGAGAGATACCTGGTTTACACCACTGCATCTCTGTGTCATTCTCTCCAGCCCGCAGCATTCTCTTCTCCTTGACTTTTCTGGACTTCACCCTATAAGCCTTTGTTCCTCATGGGCTTCCCTTCCCTTTTTTCTCTCTTGTGACCTTTTTATTTATGGTTTCTGCCTTCACAGTCAAACTATACCCAGAACTTTTCCAATTTAAAAAGCTTTATCAGGGTCAGATACATGGGCATGTGATCTATGCAATTACACTGGGCTTCATACTTTGAGGGGCCCTGTGCTTGATTTAATACTTTGCTGTTGCCACCTTGAAATTCTTCAAGAGTTTTGCACAAGGACTTCACATTTTCATCTTGCATCAGCCCTGCGAAGTATGCAGTCCATCATGAAGACATTTAATCTGCCACCCAAATCAGAAATGCCCTATGAGTCCTACGCTATGTTTCCTTGCTGCCAACTCTTTATCGCCTTCTTTAAAGTAGGACAAACATCTGATTGTGCCAGGTTGTTGACAAATCAGTGGTTTTCTGCTCATACTAATGGCTGCCGCTTGGGTGTCCTCATATTCTTCTTTCATGAACAACTATATTCATATTAAAACCAAACAGCATCTCCTACCGTTTCAAAAGAAATGCCCTTCTTCCTGGCTTTTGTGACTGGTTTTGAGTGTGAGATGTTTTAGTCTGTTGACTTTAAATGTCTAAGAGCCACTGATGCAGACCCCAAGCCACACCTTCTGGGCTATCAGGAATGAGCCCAGGTACCAATAGTCCTGGGAAAAGCAGGGGGAGCTCACGCATAAGCCTGGGTCTGTGATTCTTAAACTGAGAAGAGAAACCCAAAGGCAGTCAGCTGCGTGCCAGGGTACACAAAGCCACAGAGGAAAGTCTAGCAGGGGTCCTCAAACTTTTAAAACAGGGGGCCAGTTCACTGTCCCTCAGACCGTTGGAGGGGTGGACTATAGTTTAAAAAATAAAAAGGAATTTGTTCATAGTTTTTTTTTTAAACTATCGTCCGCCCCTCCAACGGTCTGAGGGACAGTGAACTGGCCCCCTCTTTTAAAAGTTTGAGGACCTCTGGGAGTCACCATCACTCATTGTAACTAATTTGGGACATTATTGTTAATATGGGAACAAATTGTTTAGAGCATAATGTAAAATCCCCACTAACTTTTGTAAATATAAGACTTCAGGGCTGTTTCCTACTGAGACACCATTGCTTAAGTTCATATCCAAGTGCCCCAGCCTCCTTCTTCATTCTCCTTTGCTCTAAAGATACTTTGATGAAAAAGTTTGCTATATTCTGTTTTGCTCTATCCCAAACCACAGACAAATATGACAAGATCTCATAGGCTGACAGTCCTATGCTTTCTATTTAGAGGAAAGAAAGTATCTGATAGAGACGAAGGTTCCCAGCTACAAAAATGGCAGAACATCAAAGATCCAGGTTGAGCCTCTCTTACTTTGGTAAAGCCCTAGATGGAGGTTCAAAGTCAGCAGAGTAGGGTAGGACTCAGGGTTGATCATATTCCTTACACGTGCTGTCACTAATCCTCCCAGGTGAATCTGGTCACTTGGAAGACAGGATGGTCCGGCCACTCTCTCAAGTCCACATTTCCACAGATATTCTCTGAAAACGCAGCAAGATAAACCCCGTCTGGCCTGCCTCTCATCGCTAAGAACATGGTACTCCTGAGAGTCCACCTTTCAGTCCTTATCAGGGAAGCAGAATGACATGGAAACAAAATCACATAATCCAGAACCCATGATCAAGTCATGGTCCCATCATTGGCTAAATGTGTCTGAGTTTCTGCAAATATAAAATGGAAACAATGCCTGACTACCCATGGGGTTGTTATAGGAACCAGAGTCAGTAGAGGAAAAACACTATGTAAACTCCAAGATGCTAACAATTAGTATGTCATTCTTTCCACTCTCCTCATTGTCTCCGGCATTTCCCAACAGTACAATCCTCTCATAGCTGAAGGAAAATGAAATCCTTGGTTTTCCACTTTTTCGTACCACCCTAGTGCCATCTTACAGGAATTAATTCAACATTTCATGGGAAAATGCTTCATCTTCCAAACGCTGATAAAATTTATATCTGAACTGCCAACTCTTTGACTTTGTGTTCCTGAACACATGGTTTAAATGTCACTTTAAGTTGGTACTTAACCCTCTAAAAAGTATCTAAATGCCTCCACATTAATTTTTTCATTAAAAATTTAAATATAAAAATGTAACTGGCTATGATGAATAAAGGAATCAGTGCTCCCTTTTTGTCCACAAATTTGTCAAAATTCCCATTGAAAAGAGCCAATCCTGGACCTCAGCTTTGTTGACCAAAGAGATTACTAATCCCTACATGGAAAGATACACACCCTGACTCCTTACCTCAACCCGTAAGTGCTTGGAATAAGATGTCACCACAGAGATGACACTCTACCCACCCTGATGCTGGAGTTCAGGATGTGCTTCCCCAAAATATGGCAACTTGGCATTTGAGAAAATTACAGGGTCAGAAAGGTTACTTTCACCTTCCTTCCATCCTTCTCCTCTGAAGCAGATCATAGAGTCTAGGAAGGATTTTCTGACCTTCCACTGAAGCAGTTCATAAGCTTCATGAAATGTGGTATGTCTACACAATGGATATACTATGTAGGCTTTTAAAATAACAGGAAAAGCCGGGCTCGGTGGCTCAGGCTGTAATCCCGCGCCTTTGGGAGGCTGAGGTGAGTGGATTGCCTGAGCCCGCGGATTCGAGACCCGCCTGGGCAGCGAGACCTCATCTCTACAATAAATCAAAAAATCAGCCGGGAGTGGTAGCGCATGCCTGTAATTCCGGCTACTCGGAAGGCTGAGGCGGAAGGATTGCCGGAGCCTAGCAGGTGGGGCTGCGGTGGCCGGGAGCGGCCACTGCACTCCAGTCTGGGCGACAGAGTGAGACTCCAACTCAAAAAAAATAAAATAAAATAACAGGAAATATTGTAACATGGATTTGTGTTAACATGGATAACCCTGGAGAACGTTATGTTAAGTGGAATAAGCCAGGCACAGAAAGAAAAATACCACATGATCTCATTTATAAAAATGAGTATAAAAATATCTAACTCGTAGAAGCAGAGAGTAGAATGGTAGTTACCAGAGGCTGGGGAGTAGGGAGAATGGGAAGATGTTGGTCAAACCATACAAAATTTCAGTTAGACAAGAAGAATAAGTTTGAGAGATCTATTGTACATTATGGAGACTACAATTAATACAAATATATTATATACTTGAAAATTGCTAGGAAAGTAGATTTTAAGTGTTCTCACCATCCAAAAAATGATAAGTATGTGCAGTAACAAATATGTTAAATAGTTTGATTTAGCCAGTCCACAATGCAAGCATATAACAAAACATCATTTAGTATACTATAAACATATGCAATTTTTACTTGTCAATTGAAAACAATTTTTTAAAAGTCCCTATGTGAGAGGTGCTCTCCCTATGCCTCTAGGAAAGGAATTTCCTCATCACTGAATTTGAAGAGTCACAAAGAAGAGTCTGAACAAACAGGCCTTGCTAACTTTCCCCAGTTTATGACAATTAGTTCACACTTTTTGTCCAAACCTTATTTCTACACAGTTGTCTACTCTTCATCAAACCTAACATAAAAATACACACGTTTAATCATTTTGTCAGGTCTTCATTTACTTATGAAGGCTCCCATGTCACATAAAACTTATATTAAATAAACATATATGCTTTCCTCTTATCATTTGTTGTAGGGGCCTCAGCCATAAATCTAGGATACGCAGAGAAAAAAAATTATTTTTCCCCCTCCATCAGATTTTAAAAGGCCTGTGTTGCTCTCCTTCCATTAAAATCAGTTTTCTTTCCACAAATTTTGCAACTGGTGATAAAAATAAGTAGTCTTGTACTGACTTCGGTCCACATGAAGCTATAAATGCACAATGATGGAGCCTTTTCTTCCCTGCAGATGTAGGAAGACAATAAAGTCACAGGAGAACATACTTCTGGGCTCTAATGAGAGGAGAAAACAGGTGGAAAGTGAAAAGGTGACACTCGGGGAAGTTCCACTTGTACTAACTCTACAAAGAAAACCTAGCAAGTAGTCTGCTAAGACTCACTAATGTTTCTCTCCTTTCATGTGCCAGGATCTCTGCATTCTCCCTTCATCTCCCCACTGGACAATAGCAACCTGGATAGACTAGAGTCACTGTCAGAATCTTATTTTTTTTTTCAAGAAGAGTCTAAGTAAGAATGTTTTCTTCACACAATAATCACCTGCTGCTATGTGAGTGCTGATTTGACCCCAAGACCCACACTGTGTCTGACACAAAGAAAAGTTCAGCAGGTGTTTGCAGAACTGTTCAAGAGGTCAAGATCCCTGTTTCTTGGTGATAGGTCTCAAATATCTTGTATCATAGAAAAGGTTCAAAGGAGAACTAGCCCATGAATGTTGCCATGAGATTTGATCTTTGCTTCCCTGTCATTTACCATGGATGAAATATGGTCAACAAAACCCGTCCAATTAGAAAGGAGGGCAAAATTATGGGTCAGAAACTGTACTGAGCTGGAAGCCAAAGAGCCTTAGTTCTAGCTCTGATTCTTTACTAAGTTGCAAGCATCTCCTCTTGACCTCAATTAAAATAATGGAATTGAACTATGTGATTTCTAAATTCCTTTCAAGTTCTAAGATCTTAGTAAAAGCAGCTTTATTTTTCCACTTTATAACAAATCTAGATAAGAGATTACCTATTGGCAAAGAGCAATTCTTGATAAGTTTAATATATTCTGTTGAGAGGCATTTCCCTTTCCTGATAATGGAGGAGAAAAAAATGCAAACAGTGAAATAATTCAGGAAATGTTTATCAGAGCAAGATGAACTGGATTCTTAGGTGGGCAGCCATGAAACGAAACAGAAATATTGGAAGTGCTTTATTATTCTCCTAAAAGGAAGAACTGTTTTGTCTTTTTAAGGCCTTGACCCGGGAGAAATTGTCAGCAATTAAAAACTAGTTTTCTAAAAAGAAAAGAAAGCGGCTATCTCCTGCCAAAAAATAAATTCTGAGAAGGTTAATATTCTAGTCACTAGGATAATAAACCTCATTCTTACTCAATCTTTCTTATCTTTTAAGTGCAAGTATTTACAAATCTCTTTAAAGTCAAGCAACATTTCTCCCTACAAACTCATTAAGTTGGTTGTTATTTTTGGAACTAGTTAATGAATATCATCCTGTGTTTATACAAAATCAGAATCTTACCCTCTTGGATTCTTTCTTCATTAATATGCAAAGCCCCTCTTTTCAGGAGGTAAATGGCCATTATCATTAAAACAGGTAAAAGGAATATCAAAACTGAGATTTCTGTTTTCAGATGCTGTGTCTCATGCAAAGTGGTATACCCATTGTGTCTTATCAAAGGCTCAGAAGAGAATCCTTTCATAAATGCCGCCATCAAATGGGTTGGCAAGGGCTGAATTAGTTGGAGATCCTGAGAGAGCAGCTTTCTAGATAGATGTTGTGAAAGGAAAAAATGTTGTATGGCTTAAAACCTTCAACCTTCCTAAGCCTTCTGTTATAGACTGAATGTACATGTTTCTCTCAAAATTCACATGTTGAAACCCCACAATGTGATGGCACTAGGAGGTGAGGCCTTTGGGTGGTAATGAGGCTTAGATGAGGTCATGAGGGTGGGGCACCCATGATGAGATTCCTCTTCTTATAAGGAGAAGAAAAGACAGCAGGGCTTTGCTCCACCATGTAAGAACACAGCAAGAAGGCAGTTAATGCAAGTCAGGAAGAGGGCCGCCACCAGAATCCAACTATGCTGGCATTCTGATCTCAGACTTCCCAGCCTCTGAAATGCTGTTATTTAAGCCACTCAATCTCTGGTATTTTGTTATAGCTGCCCAAGCTGATTAAGACATCTTTTTCTTATCTGAAAAATAATGAATGCCGCCATGAAATGATTTGAGATTCTTTTGAGCTTCAACATTCTATAATAATAAAAGATGGGACGGAACAGATTGCCACAGAATTAGAGTAAGAGAACTTCAAGTTAATCACTGGCTCATACAGAAAGAGATATCAAGTGACATGCTGAGAAGGTATGTATAAGAAATCAGAATAGGCCGGGTGTGGTTGCTCAAGCCTGTAATCCTAGCACTTTGGAAGACCGAGTTGAGAGGATTGCCTGAGCCCACGGTTCGAGACCAGACTGAGCAACTTGGTGAGATCTCATCTCTACAATAAATAAATAAATAATTAGCAGAGCTCTCACAAAGAACCTTGGGGATGGGACCATAGTCCATGGGGTGACACTGCCATCTTAGTGGATCCATAGGACACTGCAGTGAACCAAGGAGAATTATTCTCAAGCCTTTAAGATCTAATGAAGTTTGTCTTGATAAATTTTGGACTTGCTTGGAATATGCTACCCATTTCTTCTGTCTAGTTTGTCTCTTGGAATAAAAATATCTATCCTAACCTGTCCCATTGTTGTATTTTGAAAGCACATAACTCGTCTGGTTTTACAGGTTCACAGTTGGAGAGAAAGTTTGCCTCAGAATAAATCTTACCTGGAGTCTCACCCATACCTAATTTAGATGATACGTAGATGAGACTTTGGACTTTAGAGTTGACGCTGGAATGAGTTGTTCTCTGTGAAGGCCTGGTCCTGTGGCTCTCTGGCCTACCCAGATGACCCTCTGCAAGGCACTGAGCAGGGGCCTCTGGCCAGCAGAAACTAGAAAGGCAATCCCACCTTTTGAAAAGGGAAGAACCAGCCATGCACCCTGGTCCTGTGATGGGAGTAGCAGCTCTGTTGATCTCTGCATTGCCCTTGGAGTCATTCTTCCCTTTTATTGAAGGATAAAGTATGTTCACAGCCAAATGATCCCATAATCCTATTTTGAGAATTTAAGAAGTCCAACATTCTTCATCCATCCATTCCTGTTTTTTTCTGTCTCTTTTAGTCCCGGCTGGCGGTATTTCTACTGGTATAATCTCATTTCTTTTCATGGCTTCTCTTGCGATAGCTGATTACATAAATGGTTCATACCCATACTCATCTCCTTATTAAATAGTGTTTGAACACACCCTTAGTGTTCCCTTCGGAATAATTTCTCATTCTTTGCAATATGGATATGCTAAGAATTTTCTAAATCTTCAAGTTCTGGTTTGTTCTTTGCTTAGCAATTCCTTCTTAAATTCATCACTTAAATTCATTCTCCATTTTACTATAAGCAGTCAGGAGGAGCCAAGTTGCTCCTTCAATACTTAATTTAAAAATCTCCTCAGCTAAATATCAGTTGTATTGCTTGCAAGCGCTAGCTTCCACAAAACACTGAAACACAAACACAATTCAGTCAAGTTCTTTGTCACTTTATAACAAAATGACAGTTTCTTCTAGTTTCCTATAACTTGTTTCTCATTTCCATCTGTGACTGCACCAGAATAGCCTTTCTGTTCATGATTAATCTCCAGTTTGCTTATTGTTTTTCTGAGCCCTCACCAAAATTGACTTTAACATCCATATTTCTAGCAGACGTTTCAAAACTCTTCCATCCTCTACCCGTTAGCCAGTTCCAAAACCATTTCCACATTTTTAGATATTTGCTACAGCAGCATCCTACTCTTGGTAGCAAAATCTGTATTAGTTCCTTAGAGCTCCCCTAACAAAATACCAGACTAGGTGTCTTACACAACAGAGATCTATTTCTCACAGCTCTGGGGGCTGAGAGGTCCAAGATTAAGGTGCTGGTCGATTTTATTTTTGGTAAGAAAGCACTTCCCTGCTTTCAGGCAGCCATGCTGCCTTTTTGCTGTCTCCTGTTAGGGCTCTGCAAACAATACTTCCAAAATGTGGAAAATTGAGTGCTTTGAACAGATGAGATTCAAAAGTCTCAGAGCCGGGCTCGGTGGCTCAGCCTGTAATCCTGCACCTTTGGGAGGCTGAGGTGAGTGGACTGCCTGAGCCCATGGGTTCGAGACCCGCCTGGGCAGCGAGACCTCATCTCTACAATCAATCAAAAAATCAGCCGGGCCTGGAAGCGCATACCTGTAATTCCGGCTATTCGGAAGGCTGAGGAGGAAGGATTGCCAGAGCCCAGCAGGTGAGGTTGTGGTGGCCGGGAGCGGCCACTGCACTCCAGTCTGGGCAACCGAGTGAGACTCCAACTCAAAAAAAAGTCTCAGAAATCAAGATCTCTCTCTGATCGTCTCCCAATCCCCCCACTCCACCCCTATGCACATATACACCTCTTTCCTTTTTGAAGTGCAGAAAAGGGGTCTCTTCCCAGTACCCTTCTCCAAATGAGGGAAGTTTTTCCAAAATAAATGTAATTATCTTGAACTCCCCTCCCTAGGAATCTTGTCAAAAAATTAGGGAAGATTAATCACTGGAGAGGTTATTGAAAGTCATCACCACACCCAGACAGGTTATCATTTATTCTTCCAGAGGCAGCACCAAAACAACTTTTATTACTTGAAAGACTTTATCTGCATAATAAGACAACCTTTGTTGACAGTGCATTTCCATCCCTCACCATCCCATAACTTGTTGCCACTTTCCCCAGAACCCAGAGAAACTTTGTACCACACAATTGTCTGTTCTTTGGGCCCATTCATTTCCCCTAAAAATCATTTACTTTTCCTCTAAAATTGCCTGCATTTTCCTACTCTCCTTTCCCATATAAAGAGGGTATTTAAACTTCAACCATTTGGCCCTTATTTGAGTTTCATAATTTGTGTGTCTTCTGTGCACTTGCATGCCTTTTCTTTTGTCTATTGTCAGTTTGTTTTATAGATTTAAATTACTGAAACTTCATGAAGAAGAGAGAAAGCTCCTTCCACCCCTACACCTAACATGATGGAGAAGAGAGAAGAAAAATCTCTGGTGTCTCTTTTTATAAGGGCATTGGACCGGGGCCCCACACCCATGAACTCATCTAACCCTATTTAACACCCAAAGGTCCCATTTCTAAATAGCATGAAAGTTAGGGTTTTGACATATGAATTCTAGGAGAGACACAGACCTTCAGTTCATAACATGCTTCACTCTTCTATACTCACAAACTTCAAGCTAAATAAACTATTTATATACCAATACCAATATCTACATGAAATTGATCAAATGCAGGCAGCCAAACAAACTACTTCTGATGCACATTCCTGCTATAATGTTATAGATGAGAGCAGAGATAACCAAGAATCATCGATTGATAATATTTGTGAGATATAAGGAGATTGGACTGTTACTTGTAAAGGGACAGAGAAGATTAACATATGTACGTCACCAAGCTTTCCTCTCTTGCGTGTGTTAAGGAGGACTCTGGTTTCACCCCTTAGGTTTTTTCTCCTCCCTTGTGCTTTAAGGATGACTTTGCCCTTGCCAAATTGGGGTTTCAACAATGCAGAATCATAGGAAAGGAGAAAAAGGAGGGAATTAGAAAGTAAGTATGTAAGGTCACACTCTGAGACTGGACACCAGGGCTCACAGCTTTAATCTAGTTACATTTGTTTTAAATTACCTTATTTTCAAGTGCTTTTAAGGCAGCTAGATTAGTAACCATGATAGTGGTTATCAAGATCTAAGACGGGTCTATGAGTTTACCTTACTTGCAAACTACCGAATTAGCCTACCACAGTTTTCATGGATGCTGGTAGAAGACATGAGATTCCAGTAATAAAATTATTTGTCTATCCTCTGATAGACAGAGAACTTTATTACTCATTGCATAGAAAGCAACATGAGTGTCTGCATATTTACATCAGTTCCTCTGCCCCAGAGTCCCAAGGTGGGCTACGTGGACAAGCCCAGATGGATACCTGAATGGTCGGTGGTTGTGTTACAGGAGGGAAACCTTCATCTTAGGAAAATTGAATTTTTTATAGTGAGCAGTAGGCATGCTTGTCCTTGACTCTGGAGAAAGATATTATTTCTATCTTCCAAAACTGTTTGCTATACCAACATCCTTGAAAAGAGTCCCTAAAAAACAGCTATTGCCTTGCTTGCAAGACATGCAGAAACATGAGATGCCTATAGGGAATTATATCCCCAACATTAGCCATGAAGGTGGAAAGCACAGAGTTCAGATTAGGGCTTTAAATCTCCTCCTTTTGCATCTCCCTTTCCAGCCCTTTTTTGTTGTTGTTGTTGTTGTTTTTTTGTTTTTTGAGTTGGAGTCTCACTTGGTTGCCCAGACTGGTGTGCAGTGTCTGCTCCCGGCCACCGCAGCCTCGCCTGCTGGGCTCCGGCGATCCTTTCGCCTCAGCCTTCCGAGTAGCCGGAATTACAGGCATGCGCTACCACTCCTGGCTGATTTTTTGATTTATTGTAGAGATGAGGTCTTGCTGCCCAGGCGGGTCTGGAACCCGTGGGCTCAGGCAATTCACTCACCTCAGTCTCCCAAAGGCGCGGGATTACAGGCTGAGCCACCGAGCCCGGCAGCCCTTTTCTTACACATGTGATCTCTAGAAAAAAAGAAGGAAGAAAGAAGCAAAGCCAAGGCAATGAAAATGATCACACATCTTTCTGCTGTTGGTGGATTTGAGTAATTTGTCCTTCTTGTGCCCACCGTAGCCTGATGCTGAAGTTAAAAGTGAAAGATAATATTCTGAGTGCTCCAAATAGCATTTGGCTTTTGGATTTCTATGCTGAGCTACCATTATGAATATAAATATACTTTGTGTTCATGATCTGGAAGTTTCTAAACTTTAGTTGCTCCCAAAAGGCAAAGTACAGGATACATGAGCAATGCACAATTTAAGAAACATCAACATAAAATAAGCTAGGGAGAAAACAAATAATACGGTCGCTAATAATAATATTGGTTAAATAGCTATTGTTGAGTGGTTATAATAAATCAGAAGCTATACTAAAGACATACATATGTTATTTGATTTTACAAATAAGGAAATAAATGCAATCCAAAAGAAATTAAGTTAGTCATTAAGGGCCATACAGACAGTAAGTAGCAGTTGGAAAGTGGACACCAAAAGCCATGCTCGTACCCAGTCTACCATTTTGCCTCTGACAAGAACAAAATGGTAAGATCACACCTACTCAGAAAACCAAAATCAAAGTCCTCACCTAAGACAAAGCCTAGCAGGTAGCAAAGGTAAGACAGCCATGGGAAAGTTTCTCCCTCAAGATCTTGATCTAGGTGTCATTCCTACCAATATAGGAAGGTATGTGACTTGAAACACAATTTGTATCTAGCAAAGTCAAATACTCTCTGCAGAACTGTCATGCTCTTGAGTCAACAACCAGGAAAAATGTTCAAATAAACATAAAAACAAAAAACAGTTATTAAAACCTCAAACAAAACAAATTAAAAGATACTAGGACAAAAGAAAAACAAAGACTCACTTCTGTTCACATCACTAATCATTAGGAAAGTACAAATGAAAACTACAGTGAGATAGCACCACACACCTATTAGGATGGCTGTTATTTTTGTTGTTGTTGTTGTTGCTGTTGTTAAGATTATAAGTATTGGTGAAAATGTGGAGAAAAAAGAAGCCAGGAATACTGTTGGTAGAAATGTAAATTGGTTCAGCCTTCATGGAAAACTATATGGCGGCTCCTAAAAAAATTAAAAACAGAACTACCATATGATCTAGAAATCTCACTTCTGGATATTTAGCACAGGAATTGAAATCAGGATTTAGAAGAAATACCTGCACTTTGTACATTGCAGCATTATCCAACATAACCAAGATAGGAATAAATGTCCACTGATGGATAAATGGAGAAAGAAAATTTGATATATACCTAGAATAGTGTTCAGTCTTAAAAAGGAAGGAAATTCCGTCATACGTGACAACATGGATAAATCTGGATGAAACTATGCTAAGTGAAATAAGCTAAGCACAGAATGACAAATACTATATGATCTCACTTATATATGGAGCCTAAAACAGTTCACACTCATAGAAGAAGAAAGCAGAATAGTAGCTGACAGGGGCTGGGAGAGGAAAAGGTGATGGTCAAAGAGTACAAAATTTCATTATGCATGGTAAATAAATTCCAGAGATCTACTTTACAGCATAGTGCTTACAGCTAACAATATTATATTGTATACTTAAAATTTGCTAAGAGGATAGATCTTATGTTAACTGTTCTCCAATAATAACAATGCCAATAATAATAATATTATTATTAGCAATAATGAACAATGTGGCAAGAAACTTTGGGAGGTGAAAAATATACTTATGGTCTTGATAGTGGTGATGGTTGCGCTGGTATATACTTTTACCCAAACTCATAGAGTTGTGTACAATTAATAGATACAGCTTTCTACATGTCAATCATACCTCAATAACACCGCTTTAAAAAAAAAAAAAAAGACTCACTCACTCATGATCTGACATTATAAAACATGAACTAATTCAGGAATGTGTTGATGATTTGCCACTAAATTTCCCCCACTACTTTATCTCCTCATTTTTTGCCAAGGTTTCTATCTTGTTGGAAATGACAAGAACATGTACCCTAAGGGTTAGCAACTGTTTCTCCCTAATTTAAGGGAAGAAAGAGAAGCTATTACTGCAGTTAGTCAGTGAGAGTGGAAGAGAAGTCATTGCTATGCTTCTTGTCTGGAAATAGAGTGTATTAGTCAGAGTATGCTAGGCTCTGTTGCAATAACAAATAAACCCCAAGATCTCAGTGACTTCACGCAATGAAAATGAAATGTAAATTTCCTTGCATGTGTTGGTTGGGCAGCTGTCCTCCAGGTGGTGACTCAGAGCACAAGACACTGTTTCTCTCGTAGCTCTGTGCTCACTAACCGAAGGCCTCAAAGATGACTCCAGAAGGAGACACAGGATTTTGAATGAGAGATTTATTATGGGTTAAGTCCAGATATGGTGCACATCACTTCCAAAAACCAAAACTAGATATACGTCTCTTCCATCTCATTATCCCTGCCACAGAGGGCCAGCCAAACCATCCTGGTCCTCAATTCTTGGGTATCTGAGTCAGAGTATCTTAGTGTTTTCAGTGTGTCCTCCCAATAAATGCTGTGGCCCTGTGCTGCATCATTTTGATATCATGTCACTTCAAATAAACATAACGAAGCAACAGACACGTACTTAATTCTCCAATTCTTTCTCAGTCTTTACAAAATGCCCAAAGGGAGATGTATTCTTAATTTGCAGAATGTATATCACTGTTGCACCTAATATCTTCAACATTGAGAGATGTTTCCTGAAATTCCCCTAATCACAACACTCCCTCTAAAAAAGCCCCCTGACTATAGCCTCTGGCTTTTCTCTGTCTTTCCTCTTCCCCACTTCAGTTCTATTACAGACCAGCTTGGCCTCCCTCACTTGATTAGCATTCTCTCTGCATCATCCACTGCCTTGAGTCTCACGTGATGAGCCTATGGGCTGACCCAGTGAGAAAGAATCTTTCCCTCAAAGAAATCATCAGGGGTGGTAGATTGCAAATACTCCCACAGTCATAATTTACTGTAAATGCCAAACATATTTAAAGCAGCAGAAGGCAGCTTGCCTCCTGAAGGGTTATGAACTTCGAAAGGCCAGGGGGGTTTAAAAGTCTAACTTAACTGAAAAATCACTTCTATTTGTCAGTCTTACTCTTCTCAGTACCCACATTTCTTGGCACAGAGAAAGTTCTCAGTTGCCTATGGAATAAAGGCAAATGCTTTAGTTGCTGAAACAAATGTAACAGCAGCACCATCATGGAATACAGGAAGGACTGTAACCAATCCCCTGATTCCATCAGCCTCCAAGCTAATCATCAAGTTCTTAGAAGAGAAGTTCTCCCAGCGCCTCTCAGAAACGATCCCCAGTTGAGATGTCAGGAGGCAATGCTTTTCAAGCCACTAAAGGGAAATCAATCCTAACAGACACTTATTACAGTAGAGAATATCTGAAGTGCCTTCTGTCTTCATCTACTTAGTTCAGTAGCATCTATTTTGCGACATCACAGTCAGTTCTCATCACCTCCAGGAAAACCTTTTCCCTCATAGTACTTACCTAACCTAAAATCATCCTATATATCCATATGCTATTACAATAAGGTATAAGCACCACGAGAGCAGAGGCTTTGAATTGTTCTTTTCTAAATCCCGGAGTCCTAACACAGAGGACCTGACCCACAGTAAGCTCTCAAATATTTAAAGCAATAATTAGTTTGTTTTAAACCCACTAAAGCATGGTTGCTTTCTGAAAATCTTTCTGTCATATGCACATACTATCGTGACACTACATTGCCTTTGTGACTCTTAAAGAATCATTTCACTGTTGAATTCTTATCTCAGAGTGCATTCTCCATGCTACTTAGCAGAGAGAAAACATGTAATCTTGTAGCAAACCACTTATGGAGTACCGGTGCTTCTTATCAGAGATGTTTAAAATTTTAGAGTGGAGGTTTTAGTGATGATCTATCTCCGTGGTCTCATTTTACAGTGGCTCTCAATGGTTCAGGGCTGGTTCATCCATATGGTAACCAGTAGCCACATAAGACTACTGAGTAACTTAAAATGTGGATAGCGTGGGTTCAGATGTGCTGTAAGTGTAAAATGCGCACCATATTTCAAAGATTTAATAGGAAAAAAATGAATATAAGATATCTCACTGATAAATTTTATTATGGATTACATGTTTGAGGAGGCCAAGCAACTCCATCTTGGATGCTAAACCACCATGTTGATTTTGGATTAACCCCAATCCTGGGAAGGATTCCTAGTTCATCTCCTTTTCCTCGTGTAGGAGCAGACACTTAACCATAAATCCTGCCCTTAGGCAAACAACATTGATGTTACCAAACTTCAGTTGTCCTATATATCCCTTCTGAATCACCACTATCCATCTCGTCTTGCCCCTACCTGAGACACATACATGGCTTCTGTTCATTAGCCCCTATTAAATGGTTCTTTCTAAGAAACTGAATATGTCACCCTCTGTCTTTGGCCTCTCAGCTTCCTTGGACTTCAGGGGTTTGCACAGACCTGCCCACCATTGAACAAGGCTGAACAATTATATTTGAATATATTGAAGTCATACATTTAATAAAATACAGTGCTAAAATCCATTTTACCTATTTTTTTTTTTTTAACTTTTTAAAAATGTGGCTACTTGAAAATTTAAAATTGCACAAGTGGCTCGCATTCACAGCTCACATTCTATTTCCGTGGGACAGCCTGGGTTCAGAGAGGTTAGATGACTTGCCAAGGTCCCACTGAACTGTAAGGGGAGACCCAGGAGCATGTGCCAGACCCTTGTTTCCACTCAGACCTCTTTCCACTGCCCACCCCAGCCATGATTTCCTGTAGAGTTCTTTACCAGGGGCAGCAGAGAGGAACAGTAAGAGTAAGAAACCTCTGGAACTCAGTTCTACACTTAATAGTGTGTGACTTTGGGCAGCTTAAGCTCATTTAATCTTTCTTTTCTTTTTCCTTCTTCCTTTTTTTTTTTTTGAGTCAGCGTCTCACTATGTTACCCAGACTGGAATTAAGTGGCACAATCATGACTCACCACAGCCTCAAACTCCTGGGCTCAAGCGATCCTCCAGCCTCAGCATTCCGAGTAGCTGAGACTACAATCACACACCTCAGTTAGTGGTTTTTTTTATTTTTTGTGGAAACAAGGTCTTGCTATGTTGCCCAGGCTGGTCTCAAATGCCTAGGCTCAAGCAATCCTCCCATCTCAGTCACCCAAAGTACTGGGATTACAGGCATGAGTCACCATGACCAGCCTTATTTAATCTTTCTTTACCTCAGTTCCTTCATTAGTAAAACGGAGAAAGCATATCACATACTTCAATAACTTATAAGAATTAAATAAACTGATAGATATAAACCCTTAAAATGGTATCTGGTATACAGTCAGTGCAATATAAATTTACTGCTATTATTATTATTAAATGTTTGTATATTTTTAAAGTAAATTGAAGCTAGAATTTTAGCTGATGACAAGTCGTGTTAGTCCATGAGTCATTTTTATGTCATTAGATAGTTCTACAATGAGAACTACCAGACTATCAATTCATTTCTGTCCCTGAAAAACCTGTTTTGATACACTGAGATTATTGCACATGTAAAGTCTCTAGTTTCATGAAAATTCAAGCACTGTTAGAGAACAACAGAATGTGAAGATTTCTGGCAACTGGTATACAGCAACTGGATACTATTTCCTCAGTTACACTGCACACACACACACACACACACACACACACACACACACACACACACACAGTCAGTGTTTGCCTTGAATAATCAGAGTAACCAATATTTCCACTACGGCTGAAGAGCTACCAGGGAAATTTGGGGAGGGAAGGATTTAGAGACTGTTGAATCCAGCTTCCTCTTTTCACTGAGGAGGAGTCTGTGATTTTGTGACTTTCCAAGGTCACACTGCACATTAGAAGGCCATACTGGGTTTTATACCAAAGATTTCTGGCAATTCATCCACAGGACTTCAAACAACAGCCAGCTTTTTCAGGTTTAAAAGTATTAAAGGGAAAAGTAATTCATTAAACAGATGATGCAGCAGTATTATAAGGAATGTTTAGAATTCTAGAAAAACATATAAATTGGAAACAATATTTTAAATTATAGCTCTAGCAGATATCATAATATAATTAACATATTATTTAAGTTTTCCTAATCACCATAACAATGAAAAACAAATCCCCTTCTGTTTTGGCCAAAATGATTCTCCTTAAAGAGAAAGATGACTTTAAACAGAAATTTAAGATGCTCAAGATGAACACTTTAAACAAATGAAGATACATTTTTTCAGATGATAAGATCCTGATCATTTTCTGGTTTGCACCAAGATATAATTACATTGTAGACAGAATTGGTTTAATTACTATAATAGCAAGTTCAAATTGCCTTGTAGGTGCTAATTTCAAATTGTCTGACAGTGTGTGTATGTGTGAGTGTGTGCACATTTGAGTGTAAGCACATGGGCACACACACAGAATGCACTTGTTTCACTGGGTCATACCTAATTGACAGACACTGGCTTTAGTGCCCAATCTTATCCTGATGTGCTTATTTCACATAAACCAAAGCCTCTTCCTCACTTCTTCCACCTGCCCCATCCCCTAACACAGACCCAAATTAGATTGTTAGACAAGAAAGACTTCCTCATTTTCCTCAATGGATGGCCATTGAAAATGGTTAGGGAAAGTTCAAGCAGTTTTCTCATGCATGAGCTACCTATAGACCCATCTGCTATTCCACAGCAACAAATGAAAAGGCAGAGAAAAAATATTAGAAGAGGTGATTCAGTCAACTTTTAAATATTTTAGAACAAAGAAGCAGCATTTAAGCACAGTTATTTGCTTTGAAGCCTGCCTACTGGTAGAGTTTTTAGTAAGCTTATTCGTTGTTGTTAGAGCTTTATATTTCATTTGCTCTATTTCATCTTGTTATTTAATTCATTTTAAAATAACTTAAAATGGTCAATGATCAGAAAGACACATACGTAAACAAAATTAGACTGATAAGATGTGTTCAAACACAGGATATCCAAAGCAGAATATAGACAAGCATTAAGAAATGACTTCGTGGCTGGGTGCGGTAGTTCACACCTGTTATCTCAGCATTTTAGGAGGCCATTGTGGGGAGATTGCTTGAGCCCAGGAGTTTGAGATCAGCCTAAGTCACATAGATAGAATTCCATTTAAAAAAAATTAACAAAATAGAGAAAGAAATGACTTCATATCTCTCATCTCTTGATCTGGGATCTAATTTTTTCTTCTTTGTTTTAAAGTTAAGGGACAGCAAAAGAATTAGAGATTTGGTCAAAAGACAGCTAAAAGAATTCAGAAAGTGTAGAACCCCTTCAAAACATGTTAGATGGTAAAGAAACTAGTTGCTGTTGTAGGTGGGTGTGGGTACAGAATACAATTATTAAAGTAGGTAATAAAAAGTTTTTTTAATAATCAATATTTCTTATTATGATACTGTGGGGTACAGTTAAGGGTTAGGTATATAAATATACTTCGTTCAGGCACCCTTGTTAATAAGAGGTGTCTCCCCGTCCCCAGACAGATATTTACTACCGTTAATCCCATCTCCCTTCCCCTCTTCCCCATAGTTTCCCACCACTGTCAGTCATTTTCTTATAGTATTACGTTGGATGTTCAAGGTCCACTATATGAGTGAAAACATGTGATACTCAGATCTTTGTTTCTGTGAGAGGTCACTATTATAGACTCTAGTTCCATCCAGGTTGCTGCGAAATTCATGATTTTGTTCTTTTTTATGGCTGTGTAGTATTCCATCGTGTATATGTACCACATTTTTTAAATGATGGACAGCATGGTTGCTTCCAGGTTCTTGCTATTGTGAACAATGCTGCGATAAACATACGTGTGCAGGTATCTTTTCTATAGAGTGATTTGAGTTCTTCAGGATATATTCCCAGTAGGGGGATTGCAGGGTCATATGGGAGGTCAATATTTAGAGCTTTTAGGAATCGCCATACTGTTTTCCACAGAGGTTGCACTAGTTTGCACTCCCAACCAACAGTGTAGAAGTGTTCCCTTTTCACCACACCCTCTCCAGCAACTGTTATTTTTTGAGTTATTGATAATTTCCATTCTGACTGGAGTTAGGTGGTATCTCAGTATGGTTTTGATTTGCATCTCCCTGATGATTAGTGAGGTTGAACATTTCTTCATGTGTCTGTTGGCTGCTCGGATGTCTTCCTTTGAGAAGATTGAAACAGGATCCCTATCTATCCCCATATACAAAAATTAACTCTAAATGGATCAGAGACCTAAATTTAAAACCTCAAACCATAAGAACCTTAGAAAATGAAAGACATACCCTCATGGAAATTGGAACTAGCATCCAATTCCTGAACAGAACCCGAAACCCACAGGCCATAAGACAGAAGCTAGACAAGTGGGACCTCATTAAACTGACAAGCTTCTGCAAAGCCAAAGAAACCATCAAGAGAGCAGAGAGACAGCCCACAGACTGGGAAAAAGTATTTGCCAACTCTAGGTCTGACAAAGGCCTAACATCTTGGATCTACAAGGAACTCAAACATGCTGAAAAGAAAAAAACAAACAACCCCATTATAAAATGGGCAAAAGATATGAAGTTGTTTTTTTAAAATTAGCCAGGCAAATTCACCTCTGCCTATAATCCCAGCACTTTGGGAGGCCAAGGTGAGAGAACTACTTGAGGACAGAAGTTTGAGACCAGCCTGGGCACAACAACACCCCATCTCTACAAAAAATAAACATTAGCCAGTTGTGCTGGTAGGCACTCTAGCTACTTGGGAGACTGAGGCAGGAGGAACACCTGAGCCCAGGAATTTGAGGCTGCAGTGAGCTATGATTGTGCCACTGCACTCCATCCTAGGTGACAGAATGAGACTTTATCTCAAAAAAAAAAAATTTTTTTTTTAAAGGTAAAAACTGGAATAAAGAAATAAGTGATAATTTGTGTTGTAAGAAAATGTATGAGCTGGGCTCGGTGGCTCAGCCTGTAATCCCGCGCCTTTGGGAGGCTGAGGTGAGTGGATTGCCTGAGCCCGTGGGTTCGAGACCCGCGTGGGCAGCGAGACCTCATCTCTACAATAAATAAAAAAATCAGCCGGGCGTGGTAGCGCATGCCTGTAATTCCGGCTACTCAGAAGGCTGAGGCGGAAGGATCGCTGGAGCCCAGCAGGTCGAGGCTGTGGTGGCCGGAATCGGCCACTGCACTCCAGTCTGGGTGACAAAGTGAGACTCCAACTCAAAAAAAAAAAAAAAAAAAAAGAAAATGTATGGGCTTGAAGAATTGTCCTAACTTGGGCTAAGACTGTAAATCTTTTTTTGGTTGAGTTGACTTTTGCAAGCCCCATAAAAGTGAAGGAATAAGTGAAATTCAAGGGTATAGCAGTAATACTCTCGAGTTAATTTTTAAAATAAGTATAGTAAACATGAGTCAGCATTGAGTTTTTTTAGTGCTGTCCTTATTTAAGGTATTTAAATCTGATACTAAATGATCTATCAGAAAGGTGATTAATTTATGAATGAACAGCATAAATGTGATTATTTGATTTGATTGCATTTAGACACAATATTGGAATGTTTGCAAGAGTAAAATTTATTTAATCTACAACTTTAGGTTTATAAGACCTACCAGAGTCATTTAAATGCTCAAATTTCATTTACCAGCTTTTAAGGAGTTTGAAATACCTGAGAACATTCTAGTAGTCAAAATGTGTAAGTAATATATACAATATATTATATAAAAAATAAAACAAAATGGTAAATAGGTATTAAAATGTCTAAAGAAAATTTAATAATTTAGTTAACCAAATTAGTATGTGGAGTTAGCTTAGTAGTAAATTGAAAACTAATCAATTAAATAAAATCAACTTAATCTGTATACAAAAATTATTAGATTTATAAAAAAATTAAAATGGACATGAAAGACTTTGGAAAAATAGGTCTTTACATTTCATATCAGCTTTAATTAATACACTCAACATCAATTCAAAGAAGCAGCTACAAATCTTTTTTTGCTCCCAGAAAGGCCCTATCAAATATAGAAATCCTTGGTTGCAGAAACAACAGTAAATATGTCATATACCACTATAATACTGATGATTGCAGGAGAATGTGTGATGCCAGTGTGTGTTGCTCACCAGTTGGCCAATAACATTATTCTATATCCTTCCCCTGGTCCCCCACATTAGAGTTTGATTTTTCTGCCTTAGAACTGTATATGATTTGGAAAGGCCTCCTAATATATTGTTGAGTATGAACAAGCTAAAGACAAAACAGAGTATATAATATTTTATTAGCGAGGATACCAGATTAGCTGCTATTTTAAAAGTGTCCAATCATTTATAGGTTGGGGCTAATATGGCAGTTTCATGGTCTCAGAGATGCAGGCCTTTTTAAAATATATACTTTATTTTAAAGATGTGGAGTACAAGTCAGGATTAGGTACATAAGTAATTTATGTGCAGGTGAAGTTTGGGCCTCCAACTGGTTCTCACTTCCTCTGGTTCAGGACCAGGTATGCTTTGTGCTGTTACGTACCCCACCCCCAACTCCCCTGGCAGTGTCTCACAACTGCCAATCCCTTCCTGTGCCATTATGAGTAATGTTCAGGTCCTACTTATGAATGAGAACATGTGGTATTTGGTTCTTTGTTTCTATGACAGATCACAAAGAACGACTGTCTCTAATTCCAACCAATTTGCTGAGAAATCCATGATTTTGTCCTTCTTTATGGCTGTGTAGTATTCCATTGTAGGCCTCTTCTGTCATTTTGCCTTTTCTTTTTTAACACTCTACTTCCATCTTATGGTGAAAGAAGGCTGCTACAGCTCCTACCATCAAGTCAAAATCCTAACCTAGAAAGGAAGAAAGCCTCCTTCCCATTTAAGCTCACAACTCAGAAATTGCCAACATTACTTCAGTTTACATTCCATGGGCTGTAACCTTGACACATGGCCACATCTGGCAACAAGGAAAGCTGAGAAACATAGTTTCTAGCTGGGTGTCCATGTGCCCAGATGAAACATTTTGTATTACAGAAAGAGGCGAGAACAGATATTCAGAAAACTACCAGCAGTCTCTGTAACAAATACACCAATTTTATGTAAAAACAAATAAATCAATAAAAACTTAAAAATAGTGAGAGTGTTCACATTTGCGCAAAAAGAAAATATGAAAGCTTAGGCAACAAGTAAGATAAGATACACACAATAAATCATTGGCTCCAGGACATTGGCTCACAGTCTAGTGTCAGTATGTAGTTGGCATTTTCATTGGCCAAAAGTAAGATTTAAAGAAAAAATAGTGAGCTAGTCATAAATTTGCTTATTCAATTTAAAGTGTTATCCCCTATCAAGCTCCTTTTACTTTTTGAAGTAAAGATACCCCTTTTATGCAAAAATGTTGATACTAAGTGACAATAGATGTGTCCATTTAGCAAATGTTATGGAACACCCAGACCCTATACAAGATGCTGAGGATTCAGACCATTTAGAGTCTAGTGGGGAAGAAGGACAGTAAGTAGCGTTTCAAAGTCAGATAAGTGCCTTTATTTTATTTTATTTTACTTTGTCCTGTGGGGTTTGGGTGAGGAATTACCTACATAAATAGCATACAGATGAAGTTTGGGCTTCTAGCTGGCTCCCCTCCTCCTGATAGTGGACCTGGTACGCAGTATGTTTTCACGAGCCCCTCACCTTCCTCTTCCTTCCCTCCCTCCCTCCCCTGGTAGTGTCCAACTTTCCTATTCTTAAGCTTCTGTGACCAGTGATCAGGGCCTGCTTATGAGTGAGAATGTGCAGTGTTCAGTTCTTTGTTTCTATGGTAGTTAACTTAGTATGATCGTCTCCAGCTGCATCCATGTTGCTGCGAAGGACATGATTTTGCTCTTCCTTGTGGCTGATAAATGCTGTTTTTAAAAAGAAATACAGTAAGTGCTATGGGAGAATAGTCTGAGGGACTTAATTTGGACTGGAAAGCAAAGACTTCCTAGAGAAAGAGATATTTCAGATACATTCTGAAAATTAGTACCAGTTAGCCAGAAGACAGGACTGTAGGCAGACAGACTGGCATGTGCAGAGGCCTAAGAAGAATGAGTTTGACCCACTGCAGGTCTTAAAAGAAGGTGCTGTGGCCAGAACTGAGTCATCGTGGAAAATAATGACAGAGGCGTGATCAAGAAACAGAGAGAGCGTCACACGGGCCGTGCACAGATTTTAGATTTGCACCCATGGCATAGGAGGGCTTTGATCAGGAAAACAACAACTCAAACTACATTTTGCAAAGGTCACTCTGGGTATAATGTGAAGAACAAACTCGGGGCGAGGACATGATAGATGGTAACATCTAGACAAGAGATAAAGAAGAGTAGAATGACAAAGAGGACAGCAAGAAGTGGGTACAGCAGAGATTTGCCCCCTTGGGGTAGAGTTTGACGAGATGTTTCGCTCTGGGAGACAGAAGCAGGACTGTGATTAAGGCTCTGAGGTCAGGCTGCCTGGATTCAAATCCTGGCCCCACCCTGGCTAGTGAACCTTGCCTCCAGAGCTCAGTTTCCTCATCTGTAGAATGGAAAATATAATACTAATTGCACCTCAATCACGGTGAAGAATAAATGAGGCCATTCAAAGTACCTAGAATAATGATCAGATATGTAAATGTTGCTTCTTTATTATGTCATTACTGCTATTAGCGTGTGGCATACTAGGAAAGAACCATAAAGACTCTTTGGATTCTGATTTCAGCAAATTATTTCAAAATAAAGAAACAGAAAAGAACAATTAGGAAATTTCTCAACTATAATGTGGTTACATTTCAAAATATTATCATGTATAGGTACTAAGAAACATCTGTAAGATGTTTATACGTGATAATATTTTGAAATGTGTTCCCAAATCTCATTTCATTCCTAGGACTCAGGCTCAATTTTCATATCTTGTTACCACTAATCCAGGCATAAGTACATATTCAAAATGAGTAATCACTCAAGATATTAGATGTGCAAAAATATCAATTTTGAAATTTTCCAATTTACTTTTTTCAAGGCCCAGCCCAGACCTGGGTTTCTTTTATGAATCTCCCTAGACCATCTCAAACAACAAAGACCTCCAGCTACTGTAAGGAATTCTGCATACTACTCAGCTGGTATGTAAACCACTATAAAGAGAAAATTACATATTCATTCAACCAGTATAGAAGCTTTACTCACCATTGAATGGTGAGTAAAGCCCTCATGGACTCATCAATTGCCTGGATGTGGCCCACCCATAGTTATTCAGACATTAGAGCAAATGACAACAGTCAGAGCTCTCACACATTTGTTCACTCTTATTTTTTTTAAAAACCTTCTTTATATATGACAGCCCACTATTCCAAGAAGCAACTCTTTTCAAGGTTTCATATGATGAGACCGCTTGAAGTAGAAATCAGTGGGTTGATGGCCATACACAAAAGTTTCTTTTTAAATCCAATTTCAGTACTTAAAATGATTTCATGAAATCATATAATATGCTAATAACTAAAGCAGCTTTGCTTTGTTTTAAATTTGTACTATCTGGTGAGGAAAAAAGAGAGAAAAGTAAATGACCCTATTTCCTGATTCCAAGACTTATGTCCAAACAAATTAACATTTTTGAGGCCAAGATGCCTTTGCATTGATGTTTATATTTATTATGGTGGTGTTTGCTTTCCTGAAAGGTTGTTTTCAAATCAATGGCATGTCTTATAATTAGTGTTGCCTTAGAAACTAAGAAATTAAACCTGAGACTCAGACTGACTTTTGGCTCTTTTGTCAATTAGCTACTGAGCACCCAGCTCTGTGAATCTGCTGAGACTCTCCACACCTCTGCACCTTCTCCAGTCCATAGATAGAATGAAGGTTTTGCACTTGTGTTTCTCAAACTTTTAAAATTTTCTATCAGTTGCGGACTGATACGTTTATAAAATACAATAAAAATACTCTTTGATGTTACAGCAATGTTAAAATTGCAATTAAGTTTTCTAAACACTTACTCTCAATTTCTGCACTGATCTTGTGTGCACAGACTGACACAGCTGAATTTTGAGTGGCATTGACTTGGACTACTGTGACTTATCACTAAGTAGATCAGATGATTATTCTGCAAATGATTCTTCACCTTCATTTGTTGGATTTTTGATTAGTAATAAAATTAGATTATATTTTTCAATTACACAGTAGCTGAGCAACAGAAACAAAAAATTCTGGGGATGAGTTACTCAAAAAGAAGCTCTTATTCATGGCAGATTCAAGACAGAAATGGCAAGGATAATTTATCTGATAATAGCTGACAACTGACCATCAATACAGAAGATGCCTTCCAGGCAAAACTATTTTAAAAACTTACCTTTTCCTCTCATTCATTAAAAAATACAAAATATGAGAACTTACTGATCATTTAATTTAAAAAAGCAAACTTGACAACCAGGAATATTACCCACAGGATGGAAATACCAGCTGTCTTAGTCTGCTTTGCATTGCTCTAAAGTAATACTTGAGGTTGAGGGAGAAAGGTTTATTTGGTTCACAGTTCTGACGGCTGGAAAGTTCAAGACTGGACATCTGCATCTGTATCTGGTAATAGCCTCAGGCTGTTTCCACTTATAGGGGAAGGTGAAAGGGAGCCAGTGTATGCAGAGATCTCGTGATGAGAGGAAGAAAGAGAGAGAGTGGGAAGACACCAGGCTCTTTTTAACAACCAGCTCTCTCAGGAACTAAGAGAGTGAGAACTCACTTACCCCCAAGGGAGGGAATTAATCCATTCATGAGTGATTCACCTCACCCCCCACCTCCAACACTTGGGGGTCAAATTTTAGAATGAGGCTTGGAAGGGACAAACATTCAAACCACAGCACCAGTCAATGTTCCATGGAGGGTGAATTTTCAATAAGAAGATTGACATATGGTGGTTCTTACTAGAATACGTTTTCTCAGCACCTCTCAGTTCACAATTGAAAGATAATGTATTAGGCATAAAGCCATTAAGGGAGCACAACTTTTTACATAGTACATCCAAGTGCAAGGGTCCGTGTAAACATAAACATTTGTTGCTTTTCATAAGGACTCTCACCAAGGTAAGACAAACGCACGAGCTTGCTCTTCCTCTTTGTCTGTCAGCCTGGCACCTTGGGACAAATTCTAAAAGACCCCTACAAGTTACAGCTCAGATCTTGAAGACCTTTCATCAAACTGATGAGGGAAAGATTGCTTCAACTTCAAAAAACAGAGTATCCCCTAGGCAGATCAGTCCCAGGTGCCTCCTGGAAGTCTGCTGAAAGGTTGGTGATGCAGTTTGGATGTTTGTCCTTTCAGTCTCATGTTGAATGTGATCCCCAGTGTTGGAGGTGTTCATGTTATAGGGGCAGAACAGTCATGGATGGCTACGGGCTTGTTCTTGAGGTAATGAGTGAGTGAGTTCTCGCTCTATTAGTTCACGTAAGAACTGCTTATTTGAGAGCCTGACACCATCTTCTCCCTCTTCCTCCCTGGCCCTTTTTGCTTTCTTCCACAAGTGAAAGCTTCTTGAGACCTCACCAGAAGTCGAGCAGATACTGGTACCATGCAGAACCACAGGCTAAAATAAACTTTATAAATTACCCAGCCTCAGGTATTTCTTTATAGCAATACAAAGGGACTAAAATAGTTGGGTTTAGAACCTAGAATGACAGTCCAAGGTTGCCCAGTTCCTGAACTCCAGGCCAATGCTATAAAGCAGAGGCTCAAACTTGAGTATGTATGAGTACCATGTGGAGGGTGTGGTAATACACAGATTGCAGGCCTCCCTCCAGCACTTCTGATTCAGAGACCTGTGATGGGAACTAATAATTTGCATTTCTAACAAGATCCCAAGAAATGTTAGTGCTGCTGCTGGGAACCCACTTTGAGAACCACACCTAGGAAACATCTGATGACAGACTCAAAAAGACCTCAGAGGTTACCAGTTCCAAACTTTTCATTTTAGAGGTTAGGACTCTGGAACTCAGAGGAAATGTCTTGCTCATGGTTGTATACCTAAACTCAGCCCCTCCTCACCAAAAAAAAAAGCAGCAACTCAGGTTTTCAGGGCCTAAACACACTGCTCATCTCATGATGCTAAGTTCTGGCCACACATCAGGTCCCTGCTCTTTGAGAAGTGGCGCCAGCAGGGACTTCATGTTGTGGACCCTCCTTGGCACACACGCTTCTTGGGACGTACACGGTAGTTCTATCATGACCCTACAATGGTAGATGACCAGCCTGAGCCCAGACGGGGGGCTGGTAGCCAATGGGAACTACTTCTTGGAGCTGGGGAAAAGAAGGTAGAAGAGCCATGGACTCAAGACATGTTTACTGCAGATGTTTAGATGCTCCTGGAGTACTAACTTTTTGAGGGAAAAAACAGTTGCCATTAAGAGGAACTGGATCATGAACGAACCATCCTTCTCTTGGCTTTAACTCTCAGCTTTCTAGGTCTTATCACTTCTCACTGTTCTTTGTTGTTAATTTCCTTTTTTGCTCCACAATTCCGAGAATATTGTTCAATCTCCTTCACCTTGACCCTCTCTACAACTGACTCTTTAAACCTAAGAGGCACATGCTGAAAGGGGAAAGTAACAGAGAGATCTGACTGTTCTAGTCCCTGAAATCTGCAGTGGCCTGTAATTGAGTAGAAATTGATGCAAGAACTGCAGAGAAATTTTAAATTTTGCAAAATTCAAACCACATATGGAATGAATTTCCATATCCTGTCAGCAATCTCATAAGTAATTGAAAGGAGGAAACCTTAGCAATTTAGAATATAGCATAGCCATTTTGAAACAGCACAACCATTTTGCTTAGGCCTCACCCCTTGACATTCCCTGGCTGCACAGTTTGCACAAACCACATGTCCTTTTACCCTGTAATCATTAACAAGAAAAATACTTTAGTTTTAGAAACCGGTGATTATACAGAACCTCATAAGCATGTCCAATCTTGCTACCAATCTATCTTTTAGGCATTCATATTGACACATTGCTATTGGCCGTCCATAACGACTTCCAGCACACCACCGGGAGGCATGTTTATTGGTATATTGTTATCATATGACCATGAGCACTTCCAGCCCACCACCTGAGATCATGAGACGTTGATGCCTGGCGATGTCAAGATACTAGATTCATGTGACTACTACGGAAACCAAAGAATACAACTCTGAACATTCCTTTTGGCCCAGACCTCCTCCAGATCTAAGCCCCCCTTTGCATTAATGGCTCTTCAATACACCTAGTTTCCAGCCTTCCATGCCTCACTCATCTGAATGCCGGCCCCCTTTCTACCTGTGAAAGGTGAATAATAAATTTTACTTCCTGCTACTGTCCTCTCTGTTATATTATTCCTGCAGCACTGGCCTTCCTTGCCTCAGTTTACCCCTTCAGTAATTTTCTTAAATGAAAAAAATGTTTTAACCCGTTAATCTGTTCTATTGTTAAAATTGTTTTTGTTTTTTATTATAATTAATTCTCAGAGTACAAGGAGGAAGCATATCACATAGGAGGTGCTTCTTTTTTATGTTCATATTCTAAAAAATGCTAGCTTTTATTGCTACTCTTTTGTTTTATAAGCAAAAGTTTATTCAGGAAAAAAACACTGAGATAAGGCCAGTATATTAAATATCTGGTCTTGTTTTATTTATTTATATGAATATTTTTTTGTAGAGACGAGGTTTCTTTATGTTACCCAGGCTGATCTCAAACCCCTGGGCTCAAGCAATTCTCTTGTCTTGGCCTCCCAGAGTGCTGGGATTATGGGCATGAGTGTCTGTGACCAGTCCTGGTCTCATAACTAACAACAGGACTCTGAACAATCATGAGGACTTGCTTTTTCTGTCCATACCATGAACATATCAACATGGAGTCCTTGAAAAATCTTTGATATTTTACAATTAACTGGCCTATGTCATTTCTTATTGGCCAAGTATCATTCTGGCTTGTCAATGTTCATGCTGTACCATTCGGTAATTATTAAAATGTTGTTCCAGGCACAATATTGGTTCAAGTGCTAGAATACGGAACAAGACAGCATAGCCCAACCTCACTGAGCGTGTGGTTGAGTGGGGATGACAAACCAGCTAGCAAGCAAGTAATCCCCAAATAAAAGCAATGAAGAAACAAAACCAGGTCATATCTTTTTGTTGTTCTTATTGTTTGTTTCTTGAAACAAGGTTGCCTAGGCTGGAGGGCAGTGGCGCAATCACAGCTCACTGTAGCCTTGAACTCATGGGCTCAAGCAATCCTCCTGCCTAAGCCTACCAGTTAGCTGGGACTACAGGCATAAGCCACCACACCCAGCTCAAAACCGGGTTAACAGACTCAAGCAACTGAAAGCAAATGGTGCGAGGACAACTTCAGGTAGCTTGATCAGGAAAGTCCTTGTAGAAACATGAACTTTTGAGCTGAGATGTGAAGATAAAGAAAAACGAGCCATCTATATGGAGTGAGAGTAGGGAACAGAAAGGCATGTTCCAGGAAGAAGAAACAGCAAGACCAAAGACCCAGAGGTAAGAAAAAGGCTGTTGAGCCGGGCTCGGTGGCTCAGCCTGTAATCCCGCGCCTTTGGGAGGCTGAGGTGAGTGGATTGCCTGAGCCCGCGGGTTCGAGACCCGCCTGGGCAGCGAGACCTCATCTCTACAATCAATCAAAAAATCAGCTGGGCGTGGTAGCGCATGCCTGTAATTCTGGCTACTTGGAAGGCTGAGGCGGAAGGATCACTGTATCCCAGCAGGTCGAGGCTGCGGTGGCCAGGAGCGACAGAGTGAGACTCCAACTCAAAAAAAAAAAAAGAAAAGAAAAAGGCTGTTGGGTTCAAGAACAGAAAGAAGGTGAGTGTAGCTTCAGCCCAGTGAACTGGGGAAGAAGGACTACATACATTCTGAGAGGCAGGCATCCCAAGTATTCCATGTGTAAGTGTTAAAGACACTGAATTTGAGAATGGTAGTGATACGCTCTCTAAGTTTTAAAATGGACCAAAGAACAGCAAATGTGGACAGTGAAGAATTAGGAGGATATTGCAACAATGTAGACATGGAAAGAAGTGGTGCAAGTTGGAAAATGTTTACTGAGACAATGCTAGCGGATGGGTTGTGGGAGTTTTCTGGGATTATAGGACACATGAGCGAAATGTTCAGTGCCCTAGAGAATAAAAGCAAGATAAAAAAAATCAAATCCAAAATTTGATTTTCAAGCAAATGAACTGCAGTAATATTGAATATGCCCTAATATTTAAAGACATCTGCTTCCTCTTATTTTCATGATTCTATAGTTTGAAGGCCTACGTTTAGATTTTTCTTTGAGTTTGCATTTACCAATCCATTTAGAAAAGGTTATGCTAGCTGGGCTTGGTGGCTCAGCCTGTAATCCCACGCTTTAGGAGGCTGAGGAGAGTGGATTGCCAGAGCCTGCGGGTTCGAGACCCGCCTGGGCTACTTGATGAGACCTTATCTCTACAATAAATCAAAAAATCAGCTGGGCGTGGTAGCGCGTGCCTGTAGTGCCAGCTACTTGGAAGGCTGAGGCAGAAGGATCACTGGAGCCCAGCAGGTCGAGGCTATGGTGGCCAGGAGCAGCCACTGCACGCCTGTCTGGGTGACGGAGTGAGACTCCAACTCAAAAAAAAAAAAAAAGAAAAGGTTATGATTCTTTCTTCCTTTATGGACAGTCTCACATCTTTGTTGTAGACCTTTGTCATGTGGGGCTGTCCAGCATCTGAACACCCATCTTCTGGGGGAAGAATTCTAAGAAAGGATGGAGTACCCCATCCCCTCTTCTCTATGGTAGAAGCCCCAAGTCTGGCAGAATTTTATTTAACAAGCAGTGAAAAAAATAATACTATGTGCCAGGCACTATTCTAAACACTTTAAAAATCATGACTCATTTAATTTAATTATTATAATAGCATCCACTCATAAGGTTGTTATTCCCCTTTCACAGATAAGAAAACTAATGCAACTTTGGGAGGCTGAGGTGAGGGGTCTGCCTGAGCCCACGGGTTGAAGAACAGCCTGGGTAACTTGGCAAGATCTTATCTCTACAATAAATCAAAAAAATTAGCCGGGTGTGGTAGTGTGCCTATGGTTCCAGCTATGTGGAAGGCTAAGAAAAAAGTTGTTGGGTTCAAAGAACAGAAAAAAGGGGAGCGTAGCTTCAGTCCAGTGAACTGGGGTGGTTGTGAACATGCCACTGCCCTCCAGCCTGGGCATACAGCCCACCGGTGGTAGAGCCTAGATTTCAAACCCAGCAAATCTGGCTCCAAAGACCATGCTCCCAACCACGATGCCACAATGCCTTCCCAGGCAACCTTGTCATTGGGCACAATCAGACCACCTGAGGTTTGAAAAGTGGCACAAGGATGCAGGGGACGGTCATAGGTAATTTGCAACACTGCTGTGGAGGGAGTGTGCAGCAGGGGTAGCAGCAACCACAACAGGACATTCAGGGTGCTGGCATCCCCCGGCTGTCTGGCTGTGTCCTTGGCAGCCTTATTCAAGCCTAGTGTTTGCTGTGCCCAGGGTCTCTTGGACCCTGCCCTGTTGAGGAGCCTACTCTCCAAATCCCATGGATTCTCAGTCTCCTACTTCCACTCCAATAAATTATTCTGCTTTCATGATCTACAACCCAGAACCCTGGCCAGCATGGCTAATTTACCCTTTAGAAGACAGCCAATTGCTCCTAATAAAAGTTGGGGCTCCTGCAAAAGCTCTTACAGTTCCTTCCACCTTTAGAGTCCTTGGGTTTTTGCTAGCATGCTTCCTTTCTCTGACAGCATTTGCATCTCAGATCTGGTCATCTGCACTGAGGTGGCAGTCATGTCCGTGATGTATGTCCTCTGACCAGAATGGATGGACCCAGAAGTGCACCCTGATGCCACGCCAGGTGTCTGGCTCACACTTGTCTATGAAAGGCAGTCCAGGAGGGCTTGCAAGCTTGGAAAGCAGTCAAGTCAAGTCCTGTGGATGGCTCTGTCCTGGAGAAGGATCCCCCAGCCCAACAGCCCTGGTCCTTGCTTTTTTCCAGCATTTATTAATCAAATCTTCTTTTAATTCCATAAGATGCTCCAGTGAAAATCTTTCCAATAAAATCCCTTCTTTGATTGATTTCAACCTCTATGTTTAATAAAATAATAGCATTGCTACAATGATTCATTGTAAACCTCTCTCTCTGACTTCCCAATATCATTATTCCCTCTTTATAACCCTACCGACAAGAGTTCACACAATAATATTTTCCCCTTGTGATTAAAGTATCACAAGAACAGAGAAAGAATAAGATAATATAGACTAGAAGGCATATTTTTAAAAGAAAAAAAGATTCTTTGAGGGTTACGTCATTTTTAAGATTGATTTTTGCCAAACTCCACTGTTAGATTTTTTCATTTTATTTATGCCTGCAGCTTAAGATTCATTAACACCTCAAAAATTTCATCCTCTAATGACACGATTCAGAAATTTGGTTCAATAGGTACTTAAGTACTGTACTGGCAATTGATTTGAATTAATGGACTTGATATCTTTGTTTCAAGTGGCCTAAACATCTTAAAAGAAAAGATACAGTTCTCCACTCGAAGTAAGCAGAACCCCTTGGAGAAATCGCTGATTTCTTCCCCTGCTGGGAAGGGTTTGGTACAAGATGAGCCTGAAGCATATTACTATTCCAGAAAACAAGAAAGTGTTCCAAAAAAATGACCAGGACATGTCACAGTGAAAAAACAGCAAGCTTGAAGGGGATCTTGTTGCACAAATCTAGTATAATTTGAACCCCAAACTAGTTAAGAACAGTAATGAAATAAAAACCATTGGCAGCGGGAGGGGGAATGAGGGATTCATGAATCTTCATGGATAATAAACAATAAATCAATAGAGGCAAAGGTAAGGCTCTTACAGCAGAATGTCAATAGCTAACTGGTAAGTGTGGAGAGAGTGCTAGAGTTGGAAAATCATCATTTTGTAGTCATCAAATTATAGATTGAATCAGGCAGAAATTATCAATGGCTCCTAAATCTAGAGGGACATTTTAATGAAGAACAGGGTATTTGCATGGTCTCAGAAAATGTCTCTCCATAAAATTATGATACAGTGGATAAAACAGACAACATCTTGACCAGATGATCAAAGTGGTGATTTTGGGAGGTGGAGGCAAGAGGACTGCCTGAGCCCATGGGTTCGAGACCAGCCCGGGCAACTTGGCGAGACCTCGTCTCTACAATAAAGAAAAAATTAGCCAGGTGTGGCAGCGTGCGCCTGTAGTTCCGGCTACTTGGAGGGCTGAGGCAGAAGGATCACTGGAGCCCAGTAGGTCAACGCTGGGGTGGCCATGAGTGTGCCACTGCACTCCAGCCTGGGCGACAGAGTTAGTCTCCAACTCGAAAGAAAGGAAAGAAGGAAGGAAGGAAGGAAGGAAGGAAGGAAGGAAGGAAGGAAGGAAGGAAGGAAGGAAGGAAGGAAGGAAGGAAGGAAAAAAGAAAGAAAATCACCAGATAAATTCCAAATTAGGAATATTATGTTAAAAAGAGAGATGGGACTGTATTCTTCACAAATTCAAGGTCACAGAAGCAATGAGAGTCTCAGAAAAGTTCCAGATTAAATACATTAAAAAGACATAAGAAGCCGGGCTCGGTGGCTCAGCCTGTAATCCCGCACCTTTGGAGGCTGAGGTGAGTGGATTACCTGAGCCCGCGGGTTCGAGACCCACCTGGGCAACTTGGCAAGACCTCATCTCTATAATAAATCAAAAAATCAGCCGGGCGTGGTAGTGCATGCCTGTACTTCCAGCTACTTGGAAGGCTGAGGAGGAAGGATTGCCGGAGCACAGCAGGTCGAGGCTGCAGTGGCCGGGAGCGGCCACTGCATTCTAGTCTGGGTGACAGAGCGAGACTCCAACTCAAAAAATAAAAAAAAAAAAAAGACCTAAGAACCAAATGCAATGAATCCCTGGGCCTATCCTGGATTCTGTGCTGGAGATAGAGGAAATACCACATTATTGGAGGAAAAACCGTGATATGGATAATAGACTGGACACAAATATTGCATCAAGGTTACATTTACTAATGTTTCATAAGTGGACTGTGCTTAGGTAAGAGATTAACCTTATTATTATTATTATTTGAATCAAGGGTCTCACTCTGTCACCCAGGCTGTAGTGTAGTGACATGGTCACAGCTCAGGACAATACCCACCTCCTGAACTCTGGGGATCCTTCCATCTCTACCTCCCGAGCAGCTGGGACTACAGGTGCACACCACCACCCCTGGTTAATTTTTTGATTTTGTGTAGAGACAAGGTCTTACTATGTTGCCTAGACTAGTCTCAAACTGTGGGCTCAAACAATCCTTCTGCCTCAGCCTCCGAAAGTGCTGGGATTATAGGCATGAGATACTGCACCCTGCTGAGATTAGTTCTGTTTTTAGGAAAAACATACTGAAGTATTTAGAGGTAAAGTCCATGATGCAAATAACTTACCTTCAAACATTTCCAGAGAAAAATCTTATATACCTGTGTTGCACTTTTGTTTTTTTTTAAAGAAAGTAGGATTTATTGAGAAGACAGAAAAGTTCTCCCAGTGAGAGGGGACCCAAGGGGTCCTGTACTTTTTTTGTTCTTGCAATTTTTCATGCATTTTCATGCATTTGACATTATTTCCAAATACACAAAGTTAAAAAAAAAAGATTTGGGGAAAATGATTGACAGCAAAAGGGCACAGCAACTTTCTGAAAGGATAAAAAATGTTCTTGATCATGGTCATACATTTGTCAAAACTCACGAATGTACACACTTAAACTTGGTGATTTTTATTGTATGCAAATTATATCTCTATAAAGTTTGTCTGCATAAATGTGCAAAGGTAAAAGTCCATTATTTCAAAAGGTTCTGTATTCATTTAAAGACAGAAAGAAGACAGAGTTCCTGCATTTGCCTCTTGAGAGGACTTAAGAACAGATGTGCCATGGATGGAAGCAAGCTATCTGGTGAGGTCAACTTATTCCAGCCAAATGGACATGGACATGAGTCACAGATAAAGCTACACAACTCCTCTCTCCCTCTCTCTCTCTCTCTCTCTCTCTCTCTCTCTCTCTCTCTCTCTCTCTCTCTCTGCCTGTCTCTTTTGAAATAGGACCCCACTCTGTCACCCAGGCTGGAGTGCAGTGACATGATCACTGCAGCCTTGACCTAGCCTGGACTCAGGTGATTCTTCTGCCTCAGCCTCCCAAGTAGCCAGGACTACAGGTACATGCCACTGTGCCTGGCTAAATTTTTTACTGTTTTTTAAAAGATGAGTTCTCACTATGTTGCCCAGGCTAGTCTCAAGCTCCTGGACTCAAGCAATCCTTCTGCCTGGGCCTCTCCAAGTGCTGGAATTACAGGTGTGAACCATTGTGCCTGGCCACAATTCCCCTTTTTGTAGCATATTATGGCAAATTTTTAAAAACCAGAATTTTTATATTAACATCAAGTTTGCAGTGAACACAATAAACACATAACTGGATAAGATAAAACGTAAAAACTTTATGAAATCTGGTTCCCAAGGGATGCTTCATATTACCCCGGGTCCTAAGAACACTACTTACTGTCCTCACAACTTTCCCTAGGTAAGTGGGGAGCAGTTATATATCTCATCCAAGCCCCCAAATGCAGAGGATCGCTAGCATCCTAACTTCCCCATATTTTGAGATCCTACTCAGATGATGCCTCCCCGCTCCCCTTTTTTGCTCTGTCGGTACCACCTCTTAACCTCTGCTAAGCTTTTATGATCACCTTCCTCATAATAGTTGTTTATGAACTACCTTCCTCCAACTCAGTCTTGGGAAATGAATTCCCACCCTGAGCAACATATCTGGTGGCACTTTGGAAGTCTGTTGAGTTGAACTAAGTTCAGAGGAAGGAAGATGGGCATATTTACCATTTCACTCCTTTTCTTCTTCACTGAGTGGACAAAGTTTGTCACACTCTATCATGAAACCCACACTACCTGTGCCATTTCATCAAATGGACTTCCCTCCTGGAACTTGATAGCTAGTTCTAAAATGCGACTTTGTTAGAGTCAATCCAATAAAAATTTGGGGGACCCAGACTTTCAACTCTTTGGCGTAAGTAGGAAGAGAGATTTTAAAATCAGCTCTTGGCTCAGAAAACACTCAAAGCAAAACATTTCTGTTAAAGCACTGCCAGGACAACTTTGACAAATAGCTATACAACCTACAACTCGTCAACCAAAATGGAAAAATGACACCTCGCTGGGGCCTGAAATTACTCAAAACGGAGCAATGATAACTGACACTCACTGAGCACTCACTGCCAGACAAAGCCCAGAGAAGTTACTACACAGTTAAGAAACCGAAGGGCCAGAGTTTGAACCCAGGCAGTCTGGCCCAAGAAGCTACATTTTTAATACTGATGCTGGTATTGTAGATTGATATGTACTCCCATCATAACTTTTATGTTGATGTCCCAACCACCAGTACCTCGGAATGTGACTGTATTTGCAGATAAGGTTTTGCAAGTGATGATTAAGAGAAAATGAGACTCTTAGAATGGAGCGCTAATCCAATAACACTGGTGTCCTTACAGGCAGAGGAAGAGAGACACAGGATGAGTGTACATAGAAGAAAGGTCATATGAGGACACAGTGAGAAGTAGTTGTTTACAAACCAGGAAGAGAGGCCTCAGGAAAATCCAAACCTGCCAACACCTTGATCTTGGACTTCCAGTCTCTGTAACTGTGGAGGAATTAGAGTTTATAATACTGAGTGATCTCTCGCAGAAACAAAGTATCACATGTTCTCACTCATAAGTGGACCTTGAACATCTACCGTAATACTATAAGAAAAGGATGAGCCGGGCTTGGTGGCTCGCCTGTAATCCCGCGCCTTTGGGAGGCTGAGGTGAGTGGTTTGCCTGAGCCCGCGGGTTCGAGACCTGCCTGGGCAGCGAGACCTCATCTCTACAATAAATCAAAAAATCAGCCGGGCGTGGTAGCGCGCCTGTAATTCCAGCTACTAGGAAGGCTGAGGCGGAAGGATCGCCGGAGCCCAGCAGGTCCAGGCTGCGGTGGCCGGGAGCGGCCACTGCACTCCAGTCTGGGCGACAGAGTGAGACTCCAACTCAAAAAAAAAAGGAAAAGGATGGACAGTGGCAGGAAACTATGGGAGGGGGAGCAGGGAGGGGAAGGGAGATGGGATTAATGGTAGGTCAATATCTGTCTGGGGAAAGGGGGGCACACCTCATCAACAAGGGTACCTGCACAGTGAATATTTGTATACCTATCCCTTAACTGTACCTCACAATTTTAAAATAAAAAAAAAATTTTAAAAAAGAAAGAAAACCCAACTTTCATTGTTTAAGCCTCCTTGTCTGTGGTATTTTGTTATGGCAGCCCTAGCAAACTAATAGAGTCAGCCTAAGTTAAACACCAATTCCTCTTCTTTCCAGAGAGTTCCATCCAAGGTGAGGTCCTCATCCAAAATTAAGCCATCAAAGTTGCTAGAGACACTCAACCCAATTAATAAGCAACACATCAGCAATCCCCATTTAACACTAAAATCAATAAAGGATCACATTTTCCCTCATTTAGTTACAACTCCCCTGACATTTTCTTTCCACACCAGACAGTACCTTATCAGAACTCCTTTTTGTCCTGTTTTTATCCAAGGAATTGATAAGGAATTCTTTCTACTGAAAATTTAACTGTCTCCTTTATTCCCTCCGTCTAATAAGAAGGCAGCACGCCGACATCTTGCAACTACCAGCCATAACCAGACAACAGCTTTTATCTGTCCCTGCTGGACACTGACCCATGCTTTTATTAAACGCAAACAGGATGCTGCACTTTGGAAACATCCTAAAATTGGCTGACTTTTCAAGTCACTCCATGTTCCACACAGAATCGCAAACTCCCATTTGCAAACAGAGACACCTGAGCTGTGGATGATCTAATTTACCCACCATGGAGACTCGGGTGGATTTTTTGTTCAAACTGCATGACTTCAGGCAAAGCAGCACATCTCCTTCCGATTCCCCTGTCTTCTGTATGAGTCACTGCCTCTTCCTTTATCTTGAGAAGAAAACATGAAACTGTACCTTCTTCCCTTTCAGACTGAAAGAAACCAGAGGTTTTAAAATTCATCCTTGGGGTTCTGAATGGCTCCATGTGTTTTGAAAACTGTTATTTTTCACAGGAAAGTTGTCACTAACAGGATGTGCTAGTCACAGCTTGGCAAAATGAAAATGGGGGTCTTGGAGAGATCAGGCAGTGCCTGAAGGGGTTAGGAAGAGGGTTGGAGCAAGGGCCTGGGGAGACGAAGGAGACCCTCTAGACACCCTGATTAATGTGACTTTCAGGGTAAACAAATTACCAACAAACATTCCTCCCTGGTCTGGGTGTAAATGCAAGCATTTTACATCAAACAAATTGCTTATTACTGGGACATGGCCCAGCTGACCGCGTGATTTTTCATACAAAGAGCCAGTATTTGTCAGGCTCCTGGACACTATACTTCATACACTGACATGAATCAAAGTATTTCATAATAAAAAGGGGTCAGTCCGCCATTAAAAAAAAAAAAAAGTATATATGCATCTAAAACCAGATCCCTTTGGCTTGTGGGGTCTGGTGCAAGCATGTAAATTAAGGCCTGTATAATTACTTTAAAGTGTTAATCAAGCTGGCAAACTGTCACACAATCCTCCTCCCTTGACAGAGGTAGCTTTATACAGCCTAGAAGACCAGATACAATGTAGAATTTTCAGACCCCTCAGAGTTATGGGCCAGAGATGGAAAGCGCAGACCTGGTTAATGGTTAGACCCCCTTATCTTCCCCACCCAGGCCCCCTCTCTAGCAGAGGGGCCTCTTGGACACACATGTGGACTCCCCTCACCCAGCCCAATTTCCAAGCTCTTCCACTACCCCAGTCCCTTTGGGCACTCCTTAGGGATCAGGTCTGCCCTCTCTTCTAGGGCTCACTCCATAGGCAGGCTTGGAGTTCTTTGAGCAGAGAATTCCAAGTGGGGCTTGGGGGGAGGAGTGCAGACTCCCAGTGCTATGGGGAGGAGGGGCACAGCCTGGGAAAGTCGACACTGTCTAAATCTAGAGGGTAAGTGCAAGGGGCTCCCTCTGCCCAGGTCTGAAGTCAGGACTGGCGAAAAGCCTTCTCTATTTTATACCAACTAGATCCACTTTTCTTTCCTTGAAGACTTCTGGGAGGGTAACTCCTCATATTAAAAGTGAATCAACAAACAGACAGATGGTACAAGAGAGGATTCCTGTCTGGAAGGGACGAAAGCAAAAAAGTTGGAATACTTGAGGCTATTTAGAAAAACATCCATAGCTGAGGTCACGGTCTGAAAGAAGGAAAAGGCAAATCTTCCTTAAACAGTGAATGGATTGAACAGCGAAGAGATGAAATCCTTGCCCTGTGGCATAAACTGGGCAAATCTTAAACTGCTTTTGAAAGTGGATGTCCTCCCAGACCTCTGCAAGAGACCAAAAGAGCCTGATGAAGAATAGACGAGGCAGCGACCCTAAGAGGAGACAAGCTGGACAAGGGAGGCTTGGGCCTGCTGTAAACAGAAAGGTCTTGCCAAAGGGACCCAGGGGAGCAGACGTAGGAGGACACAGAGTCTGGAGAGTGGCCCATGGCACGGGCCTCACTCCCGCGGCTGACCTGGAATCCGCTCTGCCTTTTCTCAATCTAGGCAAGTGTGTCCATTTTCTAGGCCTCCATTTTTAATTCTCTAGCATGGGGATATGACTTGCCCGCCTCACCGGGTGGTGATGCCCATAAAAACTTAGCACGAGCTGGCACGTGGTAAACGCTCAAGGTACTTCACCTAAAACTGAAAGCATGCGGGTCGGAGCCAGGGTGGCACCCAAGATGTGAGTCAGGTGGCCCCCCACCGACCTCAAGCCGGGTGGGCAGTCGCGTGGACGAGGCTTGGGGAAGAGGGCCACACTGGAACACGTGGGGGGCAGCGGACAAGGGGTCGAGGGTTCCAGTTTTGGGGTAGGAGAAGGGGGTGCTTTTGCAAAGGACAGGCGCCTGTGGCTCAAGTCCGCGGCGTCCGCGAGCCCTCGGGGAGGAGGCTTTAGGCGCGCTGCGCTCTGCTGGACTCCGGGCGCGAGGGGGTCCCGGCGTGCAGAGGGGCGGGGGGAGGCGAACGCCCGGCTCGCGGGGGTCGGGGGTCGCAGCCACTCACCCAGCAGCAGCAGCTTGAGCTCGCGGCGCGCGTCCTTCTTGTCCCGGCGAAGCTGGCGCTCGATCTCCGCGCTGATGCGCTGCGACTCCTTCTCCTCCGCGGTCAGGCAGCAGCAGCCGGCCATGGCGCGTTCCGCACCCGACGGGGCGACGCGGCCCCGAGCTCCCCGATCAGCCCGCGACGGCACGGGGATTCGGAGAGCCAAGACGGGGCCGATTTGAGTTCGGCGGCACCGGCCCGGACCTCCGGAGCTCGATTTCAATTTCCCCCCAAGGGCCGGCTCTGAGGCGGGGGGGGCGAATCCCGAGCGCTGGGAAAGCTCGAGTGTACCCCGAATCTAGCCTCACCCCGCCCCACACCCGCGCCGGGGAGGAGGAGGGAGAGCCTAGAGGTTGGGAGCGTGGCTGGCCCCGGGAAGACGCGCGCGCCCCTCGGCGCTGGAGTGGGACAGCAGTCAGGGGGCGCAGAGCGCGCGCAAAAGTTGGAACCCGGAGAGGATCCCTGATCCCTGGCGGTGTCTCCGAGGGGGCGGCAGGCGCGGCGTGGGTTGGAGGGAAAGGACCTGGCTGGCCCTTGCCCGGAAAGTTCCTTAAACCTCAGCAGTGACCGCAGACGGAGACCCAGTGGAACGGTTCCCGCTGGCGCTCATGGCTCTAAGTGACAGGAGGAGGCGGAGCGTCTCGAACCTGCAGCCCTGGCGTCTGCCCGAGTTGGCCTACGGGACACTCCACGCCGATGGCGACTGGGAGCGAAAGGGGGCGAGCAGGGAGCTAGGGGAGCGGGGCCGGGGGGCCTCGAGTCTCCACGAGCGGCCCGCACACCTGCCTCGCGGGCGGCGGCGTCCCGGCGCCGGGAGGGAGGGCCGGCCCGCCGAGGGTGCTGCCACCCACGCGCACCGGCCGCCGGGCCCTTCTTCCTGCCGGATCCGGGTGCCGACAGGTGAGTGAGTGTCGCCAACTCCCAGCCTCCGTGGAGGCGGCGACAGCAGCTGGAAGACGAACGGCACCAAGCGTCCGCTGCGGGACACAAAGCACCAGGGGCGAGGTTGAGTCTCCACCCCGATCTGAAGTTGAGGCTGGCACACCGACTTCACCACCACACACCCCAGGGGTTCCTAGACTGGCTCTTTCCGCTTCCCGGACCCCCCTAGACCAGCTCGCGCTTGGCCAGGCCGGTGATCAGCTGGGCAGCTGCCTGCAAAGTGCGGCTGGACCTGAGCCCGCGGGCTCTGAGCCGGAGAGAGAGCTGTTATAAGAGAAGTGCGCGGGCGAGAGTAAATATCCTCCCAGCCCTTCCTGCATCTCGGGACAAAGGGGCTGGGGAAGGGGGACATGGAAGGCAGTTGGGTGCTTTGCATTTCATGATGCATTTCATGATGCCAGAAAGGGCTGGCACGTTCCCATAGCACCTGGCCAGTTCCCTGCCCCAGCCCTGATGTCTGACAGCCGCCTCGCTCGTGTGTGTCCGAGCTGCTACAGTGACCTGGCTCCCCTGGGACGTCGGGGTCATGTTTACGCAGCATTCATAAAAACTTAAAAATTAAAAAGCACCTCTTTGTACTCAAATGACACGATAGAATACATATAACAACATTTGTCTTTTGTCTGTGGCGATTTCGATGCAGAAAGAGGTAAGTGGAGAGAGGGGATCCGGTCGGCCATAGCAGTTAATGTTATTTTCCTTTTCTTCGAGTCAGCATCTGTCACGTAAACACTCTGTGGTGTTAGGCAATTAGCTAATGCTTCCTCTATTAAGAGCAGGCACAAGTGGCTTGCATGTGAGTAGCATATCTTTGACTGATTTAAACGGAGAAGCATTCTGGGTGGGGTGGTATGTATCCTTATATGAAGAACTTGGCATCGTGATGTTACCTGACTGCAGGGTCTCATTGTGTATTTTACAGTTTAAGAAATGTGCACAACAACAATAAATGTGCATGCATTCTTAAATTTGTGAATCTTTAGTTTCCTTGCAGGCATAAGTTGACAGTAACAGTGACCCCTACAGGGAACCTCCTGGACATTTCTAATTTGATCTTTGTTTAGTCACACGTTTCTCCCTTAGCTCTTACAGCGTCATTTACAATTGGAGGAGATCGCTTGGCTCCTCAAAGTAATGATTGCATCATAATTATTAGTATTTTTAAATGATTAAAACTTAGAGGGAAAATTTGAATTCTAAGTTAACTGGAATAACCAACCTATTAGGTCTAAAGTTGCTAAGATTTGTTTTTCTTTGTTTTTTTTTTTTTGAGTTGGAATCTCACTCCGCTGTCCAGGCTGGAGTGCAGTGGCAAGCTCACCACCACCCCAGCGTCAACCTGCAGGGCCCCCCCAGCAATCCTTCCGCCTCAGTCTTCCAAGTAGCCGGAACTACAGGCTTGTGCTATCACGCCCAGCTAGTTTTTGATTTATTGTAGAGATGAGGTCTCACCGAGTTGCCTGGGCTGGTCTTAAACCCACGGGCTCAGGCAGTCCACTCATCTCGGCCTCCCAAAGTGCTGGGATTACAGGCTGAGCCACTGAGCTCGGCCTAAAGTTGCTAAGATTTAAAAAATGTTATGAAATCTACTGATTATGGAAAATCTGCACAACTTTCCTGGGCTGGCCAACTTGGTAGTATGCATTCATATCTGAAGCCTTTGTCATGTCCATCCTCTTTGATCAAATCACTAATTTCTCCCTTAATAAATAATCAGACAGAAACTCTATGAAGTATATACAAAGGTTTTATTTCTAATAACAACAGCAAAAGCTCAAAATAACCTATCTGTCCAACAACAAAGAATAGGTCAAATAAGTTACGGTTTATCCATACAATGAGTTATTATGTAGTCATTAAATACCCAAACATGTAGGTAAAACGTATGCAAGTAACAAAGTTTTGGGAAAAATCAATATATACTGAGTGAGAAAAAACACACGATACAAAAATAAATAGTATGATACAAATTTTACTATGAGAACACACATGTGCTTTTTTTTTTTTTTTTTTTTTTGAGTCAGCGTCTCACTCCATCGCCCAGGTTGGAGTGCACTGGCATGCTCATGGCCACCCCAACATCGACCTGCTGGGCTCCAGTGATCCTTCTGCCTCACCCTTCGAAGTAGCCAGAACTACAGGTGCGTGCTACCATGACTGGCTAATTTTCTTTTTTATATTTATCATAGAGACAAGGGTTCACCAAGTTGTGCGGGCTGGTCTTGAACCCACAGGCTCAGGCCTCCCAGAGTGCTGGGCTTACAGGTTGAGCCCAGCCTCGGCCTCCCAGGGTGGTGGGCTTACAGGTTGAGCCATTGAGCCCAGCCAAACCACGTGCATTTTTAAGAGTCTGAAGGGACCCACATCACAAAAACAAGTTGATCTTGGACTGAGCACTGTGACTTACACCTATAATCCCAGCACTTTGAGAGGCTAAGGCAAGAGGATTGCTTGAGTCCCTGAGTCTGAGACAAGCCTAGGCAACATAGGCCTCATCTCTATAACAATTAAAAAAAAAATTAGCTGGGCTGTAGTTTTGTATGCCTGTAGTCCCAGCCACTCTGGAGGCTGAGGCAAAAGGATCACCTGAGTCTAAAAGGTCAAGGCTATGGTGAACTATGATAGTGTCATTGCCCTCCAGCAGAGTGAGACTCCAACTTAAAAAAAAGAAAGAGAAGTAAGTTGTTCTTAGTCATAGCTGTTGGTTGATCTTGATGGTCTGCTAGAATTTTTTTTTTTTTTTTGAGTTGAAGTCTCACTCTGTCATCCAACCTGGAGTGCAGTGACACTCTACCAGCCACCGCAGCCTCAACCAGGTGGACTTAGGCAATCCTTCCACCACAGCCATCCAAGGAGCTGAAATTACAGGCACGTGCCACCACACCAGCTAATTTTTTAAAATTTATTGTAGAGACTAGGTCTCACCAAGTTGCCCACTCTGGTCTCCAACCTCTGGGATCAGGCATTCCTCCTACCTCTGCCTCCCAAAGTGCTGGGATTACAGGCGTGAGCACCGCCCGGCTTAGAAAATTATTTGGACTAACTTCCATAAAGTGATTTAGGTCCCACTTTCTTTAATCATAAAATGAGGATGCTAAACCAGAAAAAGCTCAAAGGGATCACCCAACACTAATATTCAACTATTTCTATGATGATTTTCACACTTATAAAAAATAAGTTTATTTTAAAATAAACCCAAAGTTGTTATTGAGCATCAATAGTTAGTGAGAAATATAAAACTGAGATATCAAAAGTCAATTATATTTTTATACTTTTATGTTTTATTCACCTGGATGTTCCTTATTTTTAGAATCTGGGGAATAGTGCGAGAATAATTTTAAGTCATGAATTTCATTTGAAACATCTTTTCAGGAAAGGACATTTTTTGGTCTTTTTGGAGCTGAGGTCTCACTCTGTCGCCCAGGCTGAGCATGGATCATGGCTCACCTCCTGGGCTCAGGCAATCATCCTTCCACCTCAGCCTCCCGAGTAGCTAGGACTACTGGTACGTGCAACCACACCCAGCTAATTTTTTTGTTTTAAATTGTATGTAGAGATGAAGTCTCACTATGTTGCCCGGCTGGTCTAGAACTCCTGAGCTCAAGCAATCCACCCTCCTCGGCCTCCAAAAATGTTGTGATTACAGGCATAAGCCACTGTGCCTGGCCAGGAAGGGGTACTTTTGAAAATAGTTCTTGGTAAAAGAGAATATTTGTTTTCCTAAGTTGTGTTTAAAATGCTGTAATTCCATTTTATTTCTCTTGCAGATTAGCGCACAGACCAGACATGAGTTTCAGATTCATGCCAACTGCTAGGTTAGAAGGGTGAGCTAATTGTCTAGTATTCGTCTGAATGTCCATTGAATTCACATCACCCCCTGTACCAGGCACTGAGGATTCAGATAAACAGACAGTTCCAGACTTTAGGTCGAGCTAGAGTAGTAGAAAAGAAGTAGAAAGAAGTAAGACTGGAACCCAGAAATCTGAACTTACCCCTTCCTGCTTCCTGGCAGAGAAGAAAGAGAGCACAGAGTCACCTGGAGGGCTCCCCGGAGCCTGCGGGTGTGCACAAAGAACCCTTCACAAACTTCTTTCTGCCTCTCAGCCTCACCTCCCATCACTCTCCCAAACCTCCAGACAAATGTAACTTCTTGTTCTCCCCACCTCCATGCCTTAGTGCCTGCTGTTCCCTCTTCTAGGAATGCCATCTTTCACCCCAGGAAAAGATAGGCAATTTCTCAGGAACACACCTTTTCTGAGAAATTGTCCCCGCCTCTTGCCAGTTAGACCCATCTTCCGCTGCTGCCAGAACACCTCCTGTGTGCCTCTCTTAATACTTTTCCCTATCACGTCTGTCTCTCCTAACCCATGAGTTACTCACAGGTAGAGAGCTTTTCCTAGTTCATCCTGGTATTTCCAAATTAACAAATTTTAGTTGACTGAATCTACATTGAAATCAAGAATTAGTCTGAGTTGAGAGAAAAGAAGGTTCTTTTGGTGGAAGACAGTGAGAAACCAATAAGCAAGTCACCAACAAATGAATGTACGACTTAGAAAGAACGTGTGTGTATGAGCTGCTCACAACTTGCCACTTGCTTTCTTAGAGAGAATGACGGACTTGTTTCTGATTCAGAACTTCAAGGAAACACGCAAGCAGAGGGCTGCTCTCTCTTACAAGTACGCCATCTTAGAATTTTGACAAGAAACGGAGTAAAAATACGACCTTGGGGAAGTTCACAAAGCCCTAATACTGATGTACCTCTGCGACTCCAAGTCAGCATTTTTCCATCTGCAGTTGTGACTCATTCCTGGGTTGTGACCAATACTTTGAAGAAAAAGAGTAACATATAAAGAGAAAATATCAAGGTATTTTCATGTGTCATATATATATTCATGTGTTTATGTGTTCCATAAAAGTTTTGTTTTAACTGTACGTGTAAGTATCAACTCTTAAGCAGATCAACCATCAGTGGGAGTTTGCTTGTTCATATTCCAGATGAGTTGGTCTAAATGATTCTAAATTTTCTAACTCATTTTTCTGAATCCATCATGTACCCAATCTTGATTCAATTTTCTTTTTTTTTTTTTTGAGTTGGAGTCTCACTCTGTCACCCAGACTGGAGTGCAGTGGCTGCTCCCGGCCACTGCAGCCTCGACCTGCTGGGCTCCGGCAATCCTTCCGCCTCAGCCTTCCAAGTAGCTGGAATTACAGGGATTCAATTTTCTAAGCCCAGTATGTTATCTCAAATGTCTTTCTCTTCCCTTACTTCAACACCCCCTCCCTCCATCATCTCTAGTTTGGTAAATGAGAGTCAATGGAGCAATGATGGATATTTAGACGAATGGGCAATAAACGAAGCTGGTGGATGGTTGTACTCAACATCTACTTTCTAAAACATTGTCTGCCTGAAGATCAGAAGGGGCTTATTATATAACTTTTACCGAAAAGACTAGAATGATAGACAATGAAGTCTGCCTTCAAACACACAGGACTGTGAGTAGGCAGGAATCTATTGTTTGTTTCTGAATCTGACTTTTCAATGAAGTCAGGGATCTCAAGAATTTAAGAAACAAACTCTTTAAAATGAGAAGTTTAGGAAATATTATTTTGCTTGTTTTCCTTTCTGTTTAATTATTCCCTCCACTTATACCATTGAATGTTAGCAAGCTAGTATGCATTCTTTATATTTTTATGCTTTGATAATCACAGATAAGCATAAATATACTCAAAGACATATACCAACATACACAGATGGAGTTTGTCATCTTTAGTTTTAAAATGAGACTATATTGCATGAACTCTATATTTTGTTTTTCCTGTCCAAGAATACTTTATGGGAATCTTTCTAAGCACACTGTTTACTTCTGATTTATTCTTTTTAATGGTTACATAATATTCTGTAATGTGAAAGGACCATATTTTACTCAACTTTTCCCACTTTGAAAGGCATTCATTTTTGTTTCCAGTTTGGGGCCACTAGAAGCAAAGTCGTAACAGCATCTTTGCATATAAATCCTCATCCACTAGTGTTATTTATTTTTGTAAGACAGATTCCCAGGAAAGAGATTGCTGGGTTGAAAGATACGTACATTTTTCATTTTAATAGATGTGGCCAGATCCCTTTCCAAAATGTCGAAAACAATCCTATTTCTGCCAAAAATATGAGCACTCATCTCCCTACATCCCCAGCAGCAATCAATATTATTGCTCATTAAGTTTTGGCAGCCTGAAGAGAATAAAATAATATTAAAATGTTGCTTTACTTTGCATTTCCCTGACTACTCATGAATTTGTTCCTCTCTACATATGCTTGTATTTGCTACTCTGTGAATTGTCTATTCACATCCTTTGCTCATTTTTTAAAAATTAGGTCATTTGTCTTTTTTTGACAATCTGTAGGAGCTGTTCAATATTATATATCAGCTCTTTGGCATCTGAATTACAAACTTTTAAATATATTGTTTGTCATTTATCATTTTTAATGAAATGTTTTGCTAGACAAAAGAATTTACTTTTACATAGTCAGATATCTCTATTGTCCTGTTTAACTTACAGAGTTTTAGTCTTTGGAAGAAGGCTGCCCCATTTCTAGCTTGTACAGGCAGTCTCGTAGATTACCTTGCAAGCACTTTTATTGTTTTGTTTTTAACATTTAAGTATTTAATCCATCTATTTATTATAATAGAATGTGTAAGATGAGACAAATTTTATTTTCTTCCAGATGGGTAACAAGTTGTACCAAAATCATTTATTGAACATTCTATCCTTTCCCTAATGAATTAAACACCAATCTTTGCCACATATTACATTCTCATATTGGCTGAGAGTCGCTTCCCAGAGTCTATATGTTCTATTGAACTTTTAATCTGTTCTTTTATCATGCCATCTTGAAACAGGGATTTTATGGAATGTTTTAACATCTAATAGAACATATTACCCTTCAGTGTTATCAAACTCTTCCAAGTTGTGTTCAAACATCTATTATTCCATTATAAACTATATGATTTTTTTTCTGGTTTTTTGACTTTTTAAAAAATTTTCATTGTAAAGATGTGGGGTACATAAGTGGTTTACATACAGGTGAAGTTTGGGCCTCCTATTGGACCTCCCTTCACCTGGATTACGATCAGGCTCCCTTATTGATGTTATATGTCCTCCACTCGTTCCCTCCCCTGGCAGGTCCCGCTACTGCCAATCCTTTTCTTGTAGTATTATGTTAGATGTTCGGATTTCATTTATGAGTGAGAACATACGGTACTCTGTTCTTTGTTTCTATGATAGATCACTGAGCATGATTGACTCCAAATCCATCCAAGTTGCTGCAAAGTCCATATATTTGTCCTTCTTTATGGCTGCATAATATTCCATTGTGTATATGAACCACATTTTCTTTATCCAGTTCAGCTTTGATAGGCAACATGGTTGGTTCCATGTTGTCCAGCTTCGATGGGCAACATGGTTGGTTCCATGTTTTTGCTATTGTGAATAGAGCTCCAACAAACACACATGTACAGGTCTCTTTTTTATAGAATGATTTCAGTTCTTCCAGGTATATTCTCAATAGGGAAATTGCTGGGTCATATGGAAGGTCAATTTGTAGTTCTTTCAGAAATCTCCACACTCTCTTTCAAAGAGGTTGCACTAGTTTGCATTCCCACCAACAGTGTAGAAGCGTTCCTTTTTCTCTGCATCCTTGCCAGCATCTGTTGTTGTTTGTTTTATTAATGATGGTCATTCTTACTGGGGTTAGGTGATGTCTCAGTGTGGTTTTGATTTGCATTTATCTGATGATGAGTGAGGCTGAGTGCTTTTTCATGTGTCTGCTGGCTGCCTGTACATCTTTTTCTAAGAAGTGTCTATTCTTGTCTTTTGCCCACTTTTTAAAGGGGCTGTTTGTTTTTTTCCCTTTGGCGCGTTTGAGTTCCTTGCAGATCCTAGATGTTAGGCTTTTGTCAGATATACGGTTGGCAAATATTTTTTCCCATTTTATGGGCTGTCTCCCTGCTCTCTTGATGGTTTCTTTTGCTTTGCAGAAGCTCATTAGTTTGATGAAGTCCCACTTGTCTATTTCTTAAGGTATTGGCCTTTAGGGTTCTAAATAAGAATTGGTTGCCAGTTCCAATTTCCATAAGGGTGTCTCCTTTGTTTTCTAAGATTCTTATAGTTTGAGGTTTTATGTTTAGGTCTTTGATCCATTTAGAGTTAGTTTTTGTGTATGGTGATAGGTAGCGGTCCTGTTTCAATCTTCTGCATGTGGTCAGCCAGTTTTCCCAGCACCATTTATTGAATAGGTTCTCCTATCCCCCATGGTTGTTGTTGGAGGCTGTATCAAAGATGAGTTGGTTGAGGAATTGATGCTGCCACTACTACTTCTGATAAAGCCACCAACATTTCTGACCTGGACTAAAACAATAGCTTGGTCACTGGCCTTCCAACTTCCACTCATAACTCTCTAAAATCTACCCACCACAGGACAGGACAGTCAGATGAGATTTTAAATGCCCAAACATAGCCCATAGTTATTTAGATTAAAATTCTTGGTCATTGTTTTTGTTAAGCACTGGCTAGGCCATGTGTCTACCTGCACTTTGGCCCCATCCCCTACCTTGGAGAGGTGAAGCAATCTCTCTCTCTCTCTCTCTCTCGTCTACTTTCTAAATAAACTATGTTTTCCAGTAAAAAAGAATTCTTCTAGAATTTTCCATCAGAAATTTTTTAGAAATTGCTATATTCTAGACCACGGGCCCTACTTGACAGGGCCATTGCCCACTTCTCTAGCTCCATATCCTAACATTCTCCCTCTCCCAGTCACACTTGAACCTTTTTACGTTGAAGGCCACTCAGGGCCTTGGCATTATCTACTTTGCTACCTGAATCATGCTTCCTCCAGATGGCAAAATGCTTGGTTTTTACTTAGAATGTAAGTCTCAACATAAATATGACTTACTAAGTACTGGCTTCCCTGATCATAGGCCAAAGTTACTCCTCCCTGACCCATCCACTTGTTATCATTATCAGACTTTTGTATTTTCACCATTACATTTGTCATTATCTGATTCCTCCTGTTTTATACCTTCTTGCTTACCATCTTCCCCCAGTAGTAAAAGAAGGTAATTTCCATGAAAGGAAGAATTGTGATTGTCTTACTTAATACTGTATCCCTAGGACCTAGATCAGGAGAGGTCACATCATCTTAAAATTGTACTACCAAACCAGGTGCTGTGGCTCACACCTGTAATCCCAACACTTTGGGAGGCAGAGGTAAGAGGATTGGCTGAGCCCAGGGATTCAAAACCAGCCCAATCTTGTCTCTACATTAAATAGAAAAATTAGCCAGACTTGGTGGCGCATGCTTGTGACTCCAGCTACTCAGAAGCCTGAAGAGGAAGGGTCTCCTGAGCCCAGCAGTGGCCATGAGGATGCCACTGCACCCTAGCCTGGGTCACAAAGTAAGACCCCAACTCAAAAAAGAAATTGTACTACCAAATTATGCTGAGATCCCATTCTGAACAATAAAGTTAAATCTTAGAAAATTTAGCAATATGGAATTTGTGATTTTATATACCTGTTTTTTTCTACATTATTTAATAACAGGGAAAACAGACATACCTATGGGCCCCTGATTTGTGCAGATATTATCCTACCTGTGTTTTTCAGGACATGTTGATTGTGAGTAACAGAGACTAAATACAAACTGATAAGTTAAAAATGCAATTCATTGATTCTGGGGATGGAAAAAATCAGGGATGATCTTGGTTTTAAGCTCTGCAGAATCCAGGTGCTCAAGTGATATTAGAAGGAAGCTATCTAGTACTCAGTAAGCATTTATTGAATTAATAAATGAGTAATACCCGTCTCATTGGATTGTGGTGAAAATTATAAGAGAGAGTATATCTAAAGCCTTTAGCTCTATGCCTGGAGCTAGTAAACATCCAATAGGAGTAGGTAGTTTTTTTTTTTATTACTTTTATCAGCAGCAGCAGCAGAAACTTCATTTTCTACATAACAGATACATTTATGATTACTGTTATACTGTAGGAGAAGAAGGAAGAGTTCACATTTCGCACAGTCATTTGAAATAACTCCCATCATCTGAAGCAACAGCAGCTGGAAATCATATTCTGAAGTTTCCCAGCATGGGTAGAAAAGCGAACAAACACCCTGCATGACTTGTCTGAAGCCAACAGGAATGTTGCTACTGAGTACTATTGAAAATAAATGTTGATTTAAAATCTCTGAATCAAGTATGCAGTTTTTTTCAAGGTCATTATGAATGGAGCAAACATCAGAGGATATGTCAAGTGCTCTTTTCTTACATACTACATATGTGCAGTATTTTCCTGCATGATTTTAAAAAAAAGTAAACTTGATAAACACTAGTTGGACATGTAGAGCTGAAGAGTAAACATGCCGTTGCCATCTATCTTCATAAGTGTCAGAATCACTCCTTGATGGCCCATTAGACACATGGCAGCCCACCTACCTCCCTTTTCAGGTCCTTGTGGTGGATTAAAGATGGCCAGAAATTCTTGGACATTTTTATTTTGAGAGATGAGGCTGGGCTTCAAGAGGAGAAAACATGGAAGCTATGTGACTGTTCTGACTGATGGGGTATAGTGGAAATGATGCTGTGTCATTTTCTAAGTCCAGGTCTTAAACGACTAGCAACTTCCATTGCCTGTCTCTCCTTCTTTTTGGCTGGACTTTACTCTGACATCTCTTCTCAGGTAGGTCTCTCTCAGCCTGGAGTCATGATGACTGCCAGAAGCTCCATATTTATTCACATCTACTGGCATCCTCAGCAGAAAGAGAACTTCCCCTTCCCAATATTCCAGCAAACATTCCAAGACTGATTCTGACGATCCAAGCTTGAGTTAACTACTCCTCTCTGAACTGATTAATTTATAGCCAAGGGAACAGAATACTCTGACTGATCAGCCTGGGATCATATCTCCACCCTTCATGGATAAAATTAATTTTAATAATATATTTTATTTAACGTAATGTACTCAAATATTATCATTTGTTCAAAATTTAAATTCTGAATGATTTTTAAAATTCATATTAAGCGCCCGACTTCAGTGTGCAGAGTCTCCTTTTAGATGAGTCACTTTTCAAGTGCTTGACAGTCATTTAGTGGCTAGTGGCCATCCTTTTGGCTTGGGGAACTCAAGAGATTCATTGTAGTATAAAATGAATGGAATGGAATAGAACGTTACAGAATAGAAAAGAACAAAATTGCAACTTGGAACAAGTAGGGTAAGAAAGACTGACTTCCTGTGGCTCCTTGGCGGGGAAACAACTGAAAGTTGATACTCCCCTGAGAGGAATACAGAGATAGGCAAAAGAACAGCAAAGGCCTTCAGGCAAGGCTGTGGGGACCTAGTAAGGGACAACAGGTTGACAGACAGTACTCAGAAACAGGGAATGGAATTTGGACCTCTTAACAGATGCCATATAAAAGAGATGCCATGATCCAAGATTGGCTGAAAGAAAGGCACATGGACCAGGCGCAGTGGCTCACACCTCTAATCTCTGTACTTTGGAGGCCAAGGCAGGAGGATTGCTTGAGCCCAGGAGTTTGAGACCAGCCCAGGCAAAAGAGCAAGACCTCATAACTACACAAAATCAAAAAATTAGCCAGGCATGGTAGCACTCGCCTATAGTCCTAGGTACTTGGGAGGCTGAGGTGAAAGGATCACCTGAGCCCAGGAGGTCGAGGCCTCCGTGAACCATGGCCGTCATGAACATGCCACTATACTCCAATCTAGGTGACAGAGTGAGACCTCAACTCAAAAACAAAACAAAAAGGCTCGTGTGGAAACCAGCATCGGGCAGATGACAACCCCAGGATTCACCACACACTGCCCTCCACCCTCTTCCTTCCTTCGGAACTTAGGGAAAGGAAAAGACATAAAAGACCAAGAGCTGACTAAGAAAGATCTGATTTGACAGAGTATACTCCACATTGACCTTTTGAGACTGGAAGGAGTCTCAAGAAAGAAATTCAGTTCAGAGATTAAAAAAAATAAAGTTATATACATTGCACATCTGAGGTTATTGACCTGAAAATATTATACCCCAAGTAAAGTCTCAAAAACCCTGTGTGCTGGGCAAATAGAGTCACATGCCTTTCTCCTGCAGGCCTGGAAGTTTGGCAATAGTTCTCAACTGCCCTCCGCAAGATAACTAGCATTATCTGGTGACATTTTTGGATGTTAAGAGAGAAGAGTGCTACTGGCATCCAGAGGCCAGAGGCCAGGGATGCTGCCAACCATCCTACAGAGGACAGGACAACTGCCCACCACAAAGGATTATCCAGCCCCAAATGTCAGCAGTGTTAGTCCAAAGTTGAGGAACCCCGGACTAGGTCAATTTGAGATTCTTGAGAGGAGTGTGGAAAGAGGAAAAACAAGTTTTTTTCTTTCTGTGTTGAAGTCTATCAAAAAAGGGAAGGTACAGCCTAAAGGTTGCTATAATGTAGCTTCTATGATGCTGAGGGAATTGAGTCTTATCTCAAAGCAACCATCAAAGTAGCCACTCTGAAGGCAAACAGTAGGCTGAGCTTGGCCCAAATGCTGTGGCCTCACAGGGCCTCCCTGTTTTCTCCCCTAATCCCCATGCTCTCTCTTCCAACATTCTTCTCAAACAAAGTTTTCACCTACACTGAGATGGGGGCTGGGGCAGATCAACTGAGGTGAAAAGTGGCCACAGAGCTTTCTTATCCCCCTATCCTCTTAGTCCAACCAGAAACAGAGGTCTCGGCTGCAAGACACCCACTGCCCTAATTTTATTTCCCCCACTGAAACAGGCAACCAGGAGGCAGCTCAACCTGGATAGTTTAACAAGCCTATTTTCTCTCTCTGGGCCTTTAGAACTATGTTCTCGTCTAGAACAGGGCCTCTCAAACATTGTCTAAGAATCACCTGGCAAATCATTAATAATAAGGGAGTGGGATTGGCAGTTGAGGGAAACTGCCAGGGGAGGGAGGGGCACACCTCTTCAACAAGGGTACCTGCATAATCAACGTTTGTATACCTAACCCTGAATTGCACCCATATTTATAATAAAAAAAGTCACCTAGTGAGCTGATTAAAGTACAGATTCCTGGGCTGGATACCAGAGATTCTGAGTCAGCAGGTTGGGACCCACGGTGACCAACACATCCCGGGTTGCCTGGGATTTTTCTGGTTTTTGCACCAGAAGCCCTGCACCCTCAGCAAACACAGATGGTTGATTACCCTAGCTAGGGTCCAAGTTGTTACAGTTCCAGAAGTCTCCCAGGTGATACTGATGCTGCCATCAGGAAACCACACTACACCTTGTGATGCCTTTCCACTTCATAAGGCTCCTAAATCTTACTTATGTTTTCAGACCTAGTACAAATTACATCATCTGCAGAATGGGTTCCTAATAATCCCCGTTTCTCCTTCGGGACCCTGTAGCAATCGAGGTAACACATCATACTGCAATGTGATGTATTTGGGTTTGTTTGTTTTTTTCTGACAAAATGCTTTAAGTTTCCCTTAGGGCAGAAGTCACATTTTTCTCATTGCCATGGGAATTCATGGCACCAAACATATCGAAGATACTAAGTAGATTTGTTGAATGAACACAGCTAACATTTATTGAGAACTTACTAGGTATCAAGGACTACACTAAGACCATTACAGAGCTTAACTCATGACATCCTCACAATAGAACTGTGTGGTAGATGCTTTTAATGCCCCATTTTACAGATGAGAAAACTGGAATACAAGAAGGTTGGTTAACATGTCACGTTCAGAGAACTGGAAGATGATAGAAATGGGATTTTAACTCTAACCTGATATTAGCACCCACCCTCTTTCCCCACTATAAAGAATAAATTAATATGTAAATGAACCTGGAAGCAGGTATCATTACTATTCATTTAGAATTTATTTCACTTTTCCATTGGAGTCCACGTTCCTTAACTGTGTTTATGTGTTCACAATAGATTTATATCACCTTCCTAAGAATAATACTGGCTGTTTAATTATAACTTTGAATCTGCTCTGAACACTGATGAATCACTGTAATGATTTTTGGTTTGAGGAAAAGTAGGAGGGGATATCCAAAGACATGTTTGTTCAGCCTCCCTTTGAAAGATATCCATACCCCATTATACGAAACCCCAGTCTCATCCCTGTATTTTGTAGGGGACTGACATCGCTTCTGGCTCCATGGATAAAGTGCATAACTCAGAGCTGGCCAGTCAGAGCACATAGTCTCCTCAGTCATAGAGATTGGTTCATAAGTGTGCACATGATCTAGACCTGGGCAATCAGAAAAATCCATTTCTTCAATACAGAACCGAGTTCAGGGACCAGCTAAATCCTTCCTAAAACTTTCAGGAGCCATCTGAAAGAATATGTTCCCCTTTCTTTAGGATGTCTAGTTTGAAATATGAAATAACCTGAGGTCACTGGTGGTCATCTTTGCAAACATATGGAATAGTTCTCCTTGAGTATGATACAAGCATAGAATGTGAGTCAAGAGTTGGAGACAGAAAAAGAATCCTGATCTTCTGATTTGGTCTCCTGATTTGAACCCTGTATTCCCAGTTAGGTGAGCCAATAATTGTCCTTATTTGTTGAAGTCAGTTTAGTCAGTTTCTATCACTTGCAACCAAAAGAATAATGACTAATTGTGCCTGAGCCGCAAGAAATGGAGAGGTGGGTATCAGTGGGTGGGAAAAATAGAATACCTTGGGGCCTACGAATGTTTATTTTACAATGCTGTGATATTTCCATACCTATTTTATTACCTTCTATAAGGAAGATTAATGGTAAATGGCCATCAGATTCTTCCTGCTTTGTCACAGAATAAGCTGAACATGGACCAGGCCATAGTTACACGTAATATACACGAGCAAATGTGTCTTTTTCACATTGGCGTGGGAATTCTGCTTTGGTTTGACTTTCTGCCAAACCCTCCTTCCTAGATGATCTTGATTGTTGTCTTAGGTTACTATTTAAGGATCTGTGGTCAGATAGGTTTTAAGAAATGATGCATTAGTAAACTATTCAGGTACAGCAAATTTACGAAATTTTTTGAGTATATATAAGGATCTTTATGCTAAACGTATTGTGAACCAGTTCTTACTATAAGCTCTCTCTCTCTAATATGGTGCAGCTGATTATTAAGAGCTAACTTGTCAGAAAGACCAACACCTGTATCAAAATTATTTAGTTGAATTTTTTTTTTTTTTTTTTTTGAGTTGGAGTCTCACTCTGTCGCCCAGACTGGAGTGCAGTGGCCGCTCCCGGCCACCGCAGCTTCAACCTGCTGGGCTCCGGCGATCCTTCCGCCTCAGCCTTCCGAGTAGCCGGTACTACAGGCGCGCGCTACCACGCCCGGCTGATTTTTTGATTTTTATTGTAGAGATGAGGTCTCGCTGCCCAGGCGGGTCTCGAACCCGCGGACTCACGTAATCCACTCACCTCAGCCTCCCAAAGGCGCGGGATTACAGGCTGAGCCACCTTGCCTGGCTAGTTGAATTTTTAAAATTAGAAGAAATAAGAGTCCTGCTAATAAGGTCAAATATTCCACTTGCTGTGTAAAATTTGGAGAGCAAAGAACTCCCGATAAATGATTGCATAATTAAACTAAAAGACATATTTTCAATCTGAGTGTTTTTTTGTTTGTTTGAGTGATCATTTAAAAGAGTGATATGGTTTCCCTCTGGCCATGTCTTTATTTTCTTTGGCTGTCTCTTTATTGAGTATGCGATACCCTGCATAGAATCCCGAAGTCCTTAAGTGCCTTGTAAAGAACTGGTTCCAATGACCTACTTGCCAGTGCAAACAAGTCTGACAGGTTTAGTGACCCCACTGTGCAAAGGAGGAGATGAGCCGACCAGGCACAGGCTCTTCTCAAGTCCAGGGTTAGTTCTGATTTCACATGCTGACTTTGGCTTCAAGGCTGTCTTGTCAAATGCTGTCAATCCATCATACCTTCTTTCTGTCATTCACAAATGTTTATTAGGGTCTGCAGCTGGGGTCATAGAAACCGGTAGAACTTGGTCTTTCCTGGTGGAACTTCCAGCCAGTTCTATCAGGGAAGCAAGTCTAATGATACACTTGTGGCTTCGCACCCTAAAAGTGCTCTGATGTGCCCCACAGGCTCTGGGATCATAAAGGAGGGAAATCCTTTGGGATAGAGAATATCTTCCCTATTCAAGGCATTTTTTTTTTTTTTTTTTTTTGAGTTAGGGTCTCACTTTGTCACCCAGGCTGGAGTGCAGTGGCATGCTCACAGACACCACAGCCTTGACCTGCTGGATTCAGGCTATCCTTCCCTCTCAGCCTTCCAGTAACTGGAACTACAGGCACGCGCCACCATGCTTAGCTAATTTTTTGTATTTATTGTAGACATGAGGTCTCACCAACTTGCCCAGCTGGTCTCGAACCTGTGAGCTCAGGCAATCCGCTTACCTCAGCCTCCCAAAGTGCTGGGATTATAGGTGTGAGCCACCGTGCCCAGCCAAGACATTCTTGATGAGTATGCTAGGATGTAAACTTCTTCCTTGGAAATGGTCATTTCTCAGAACACTTCTAAATAAAAGAAGAAAACAACTCCTGAGGTCTATGTTTTATAACTCTTTGACTGAAAATTTTCCTTTTTATTTGAAGATTTTTCAAGTGCATGCACAGAAAATTTGAAAGAATAATATAATGAACACTTGTAAACTCTTTACCTAGATTCACCAACTGTTAACTTTTTATCCATAGTTGCTTTATCTTCTTTCACTCTCTCAAAATATGTATTTCTCCAAATATTTGAAAGTAAGTTGCAGGCATCATCACTCTTTTCCCTTATATAATTCAACCAACATTGCCTAAAATAAGGACATTTTCTTATAAAAACCCAATATAATTATGACACCTAAGAAATTTTAAATTTCATAATATAATTTTATATATAATTCATACTCAAATTTACCTAATTGTCTCAAAAAATCTTTTATAGCTATTTGTTGTTTAAACCCAGGACATAATCAAGGTTTATGCACTGCATTTGGTTATCTTAGTTTATCTGATCTAGAATAGTTCTTCTGCCTTTTGTTGTTGGTCATGTCATTGATTTTTTTTTTTTTTTACAAGTTCAGCCCACTTGTACAATATCCTACAGTTTCCATTTATTTGATAGTTTCTTCATTATTTGATTCTAGCTCAAAAGTAATTGCGAGAATATTATAAGTCATCCGGGTTGTTCTTATTTCATCATATTAGTAGGCATGCAGTGAATGTGATCACATTTTTAAACCACGCATTAAAACATTTCAAAACCAAGAAACCAGTTAATTTTTGTTTAGAATTGGTTAGAAGACCCAGTGATTTAAGACTTTACTGCTCAAAGTATGATCAGAGAACTTCTTAAAGATACAAACTTGCAGACTCCTTTGCAGATCTATTGAATCAAAATCTATATTTTAACAAGATTTTCAGGTGACTCATGCACATGTTAAAGTTTAAAAAGTACTAATTTAAGCCAGTAATTTAAGAATAAGTGTCTGAGCCGGGCTCGGTGGCTCAGCCTGTAATCCCGCGCCTTTGGGAGGCTGAGGTGAGTGGATTGCCTGAGCCCGCGGGTTCGAGACCCGCCTGGGCAGTGAGACCTCATCTCTACAATAAATCAAAAAATCAGCCAGGCGTGGTAGTGCATGCCTGCAATTCCAGCTACTTGGAAGGCTGAGGTGGAAGGATGGCCGGAGCCCAGCTGGGAGCAGCCACTGCACTCCAGTCTGGGCGACAGAGTGAGATTCCAACTCAAAAAAAAAAAAAAAAAGAATAAGTGTCTGGCACTGGGTCTTCCAAATCAAAGTGTTTGTGCCATGCACTCTTAGGACACAATATCCATTTTCCCTTTTTCCTAATAAGTCCCCCATTTGTACCAAAATACAAAGCTACATTTTCAATCTCTCTTGAAGTTAGAAGTTGCCATATGACACAATACTGACTAATATGACGGAAATGAAGGCCACTGGGGAAGATTCTAGAAAAGATCACAGATTCACCTGGCATATGCATTTTGCCATTCTCCTTCTCACTTTTTTTATATAAATAGCTACAAATGTGGATGTGCAGGAACTATTTGTGACCCTGAGGCATCAAACCACATATGAGGATAGCTGCATAGAAGGAGCCCCCAAAAGCCCTGGGCTGCCTACGTCCGAATCTCATTTGTGCAGGTAAAATGTTTTTTAAACCCAGGACATAATCAAGGTTTATGCACTGCATTTGGTTATCTTCTTAGTCTATCTGATCTAGAATAGTTCTTCTGCCTTTTGTTTGTCATGTCATTGATTTTTTTTTACAAGTTCAGCCCACTTGTACAATATCCTACAGTTTCTATTTATTTGATGGTTTCTTCATTATTTGATTCTAGCTAAAAAGTAATTGCTTCAGTCACTGTTTGAGTTTTCTATTACTTGCGGCCAAACACATTATGCAAAGGATTTGCCTGGCGTGGTGACTTATGCCTGTAATCCCAGCACTCTGGGAGGCAGAGGTGAAAGGATTGCCTGAGTCCAGGGATTTGAGACCAACCTGGGCAACTTGGCGAGGCCTTGTCTCTACAGTAAATAAAAAAATTAGCCGAGCATAGTGGTGAGCACCTGTGGTTCTGGCTACTTGGAAGGCTGAGGTGGAAGGATCACCTAAGCCCAGTAGGTCAAGGCTACAATGGCCATGAGTGTGCCACTGCATTCCCAACTGGGAGACAGAGTGAGAATCCTACTCAAACAAACAAACAAGCAAACATTATTCTAAGAATTTATTGACAGAGATTTTGGGGAACCACTAATATACAGCCCCAAGTATGAAGGGAGATAGGTTTACTTCTTTCCCTCTCTTTCCCGTTCTCTCTCTCACTGTCTTGTTTATGATTTTGTCCATTAAGAGAGACTGAACTGTCAAATGTATTCCTTTCTCATTTGTAAACGGAGACAACTGGGTCTTTTCCAGAGGGCTGTCATAAAGGAGACAGATTCCTGCTGTGAGAGCATTTTAATTTAAATTCTTGGATCTGCAGATAAGCAATAGTATGCACTTCTTGTTGCCTATGTAAGACCATCTCCTGTTAACAAAAAAGGGCGAAGAAAGACTTACCCTGTGCTGCAAATGTTTTTTCTTCTTATGATAGCAACTCCAGTTGACTTTAGCAGCTCATCATCTCTGTTAATTTCCTTAGAATTTACCAAAAAAAAGAAGTGTGTGTGTGTGTGTGTGTGTGTGTGTGTGTGTGTGTGTGTGTGTGCCCCCACGTGCGTGTGTGCACCCTCATGTGCATGTGCACATTATGGCATGTGTCTTCCCAAATTTATTATGTATCTTGCTCTAAAACAATTTGAGATCATTCTTATGTTTCAGCCTTTGTCACCCTTCAAGACTGACTTTTGCACAGAAGAATTTTTAATCCCCTATATTTGGCTTCTTCTCAGCTAGGTATAATTAATTTCTGCTTAGATGTAATAAGTTCAATAAGGACTTTAATGAGTTCTCATTTATCTTTGAAAACCCTCCTCCCCATAATACATTGGTAAGTGCCTTGTATTAGTAGGAGCCTCATAAATACTTGCTGAATGAATCTATTCGTTAAACATTTATTAAGGACTATATTTGCAAGAACTGCACCTGGTTACAGGGGTTGGCAAACTTCTTCTATAAAGGGACAGATGGTGTATATTTTTGATTTTATGTGTCAAGAGGCAAAACTGAGTATATTATATAGGCACTTATACAACTATTTATCATGTAACCATTTAAAATGTAAACTCTACCCTTCACAATCACATACAAAAATTAACTCAAAGCGAGTTAAAGACTTAAATATAAGGACTAAAACTATAAAACTCTAGCTGGGCATGGTAGCACACGCCTGTAGTTCCAGCTACTTGGAAGGCTGAGGCAGAAGGATCGCCAGAGCCCAGCGGGTCGAAGCTGCAGTGGCCAGGAGCAGCCACTGCACTCCAGTCTGGGTGACAGGGTGAGACTCCAACTCAAAAACAAACAAACAAAAACTATAAAACTCTAGAAACAACATAGACCCAAAATTCATGACCTTGGATTAGTAGTAGTCTCTTTGATATGATACCAAGAGCAAACATAGAAAAATTGGACTTTAGCAAAAAGGAAAACTTTTGTGCATAAAAAGACACTATTAAGAAAGTGAAAGGCAACTTATAGAATGAAAAAAATTGTAAATCATGTATCTGATAAGAGTTTAATATCCAGAATATATTAATTATTCCTGCAACCCAACAACAAAAAGGCAAATAACACATTTAAAATTTAAAAATGGACAAAGGACTCGAATAGACATTTCTTCAAAGAAGATATATAAATGTGAGAAATGAAAAAATGCTCAACATTAGGGAAAGCAAAACCTCAATGAGATACTTCTTCACATCTCATTAGCTGGTTATAATAAAAGACAAGTAAAACTATTACAGGAAAATAACAAGTGTAGGTGAGGATGTAGAGAAATTGAAACCCTCATACATTGCTGGTGAGAATGTGAAACAGCGCAACTGCTATGGAAAACAATTTGGCAGTTCTTCAAAAAGTTAAACAGTATTGCCACATGACCCAGCAATTCCACTCCTAGTTATTTACCCCAAAGAACTGAAAACAGAGACTCAAGCATATGCTTGCCTGCCAGTGGTCACTGCAGCATTATTCACAATGACCAAAAGGTAGAAACAACTCAAGTGTATCAACAAATGAATGGATAAATAAAATTTACTGTATATATTATAATATTATTCAGTCATAAAAAGGAGGTTCTGCTATGTGTTATGTGATGGTTAATTTTATGTGTCAACTTGAATGGATTGGGATAGTCAGAGAGCCAGTAAAGTATGATTTCTGGGTATGACTGTGAGGGCATTTCTGGAAGAGACTGGCATTTGAGTCAGTGGACTGAGTAAGGAAGAATCTCCCTCTACGGTAACAGTCAACAACCAATCGGCTGAGAGCCCAAATAGAACACAAAGGCAGAGGAAGGGTGAATTCACTGTCTCTCTCATCTGGAGCTGGGACACTCTTCTTCTCCTGCCCTTGGAAATCAGAACTCCAGGTTCTCTGGACTTTGAATTCTGGGACTTGCAGCAGCATCTTCCATGGTTCTGAGGCCTTCAGACTTGGACTGAGTCATACTACCAACTTCCTTGGTTCTCCAGCCTGCAGACTGTTGTGAGACTTCTCTGCCTCCATAATCGAGTAAGCCAAATTCCTTAATGCTTCTCCTCTCATTTATCTGTCGCTCTGTCTATCTAATCTGTCCTTGTCTATCTCCCGTTTGTTCTGTCTCCCTGAAGAACTCTGACTAAGACATGCTGCAACATGGATGAACCTCGAAAACATCATCCTAAGTGAAATAAGCCAGATACCAAAGGACACATATTTTATGGTTTCACATATATGAAATATATAGATAATCAAATTCATAATGACGGAAAGTAGATTAGAGGTTACCATGGGTGAGTTTCATGGAGAGAAGAATGAGGAGTTATTGTTTAATGAGTACAGAGTCTCTGTTAAAGGAGCTGAAGAAGTTTTGGAAATAAGTAGGTTGATAGTTGCACAACATTATGAATGTATTTAATGCCATTGAATTAATAGAATAAAAACGGGTAAAATGGCAAATCTTGTGAGATCTAGCTGTCATCTATCTATCTACAACCATATTTTTAAAATACTTTTAAGAAGAAAAGAAAACTAGGTGCAGTGGCTCACATCTGTAATCCCCGTGCTTTGGAAGGCCAATGCGGGTAGATTGCTTGTGCCCAGGAGTTTGAGACCAGCTCCTTGGGCTACTGAGGTATAAGGATTGCCTGAGCCCAGGAGGTTGAGGCTGTCACAAGCTGTGATTGTCATGATCATGCCACTGCACGCCAGCCTGGGTGACCGAGTGAGAAGAAAAGAAAAGAAAAGAAAAATAGAAGGATGTATTCAATAAAGTTTTTTTTTGGAGTCTCACTCCATCACCCAGGCTGGAGTGCAGTGGCATGCTGACAGCCACCCAGAGTAACCTGCTGAACTCTGGCAACCCTTCCACCTCAGCCTTCCAAGTAGTTGGAACTACAGGCATGCCCTACCGTGCCCGGCTAATTTTTTTGATTTTTATTGTAGAGATGAGGTATCACCATGTTGCCCAGGCTGGTCTCAAACCTGTGGGCTCAGGCAATCCTCTCACCTCAGCCTCCTAAAGTGCTGGGATTACAGGCTCGAGCCACTGTGCCTGGCCCAATAAAGCTTTAAATTAGATTTTTTTGCTATGTTGTAGATGTCTTTCTATACTAAGTATAGATTAGCATAATCATTTTTAACATCTGTATATTATTTTACTCTATAACTGCACTATAATTTTAAATAACATCCACTATAGATTGTTTTCAAAATAAACATGGAAACTAAAAACTGTACGTATATTCCTATATGCTTGGCTGATTGTTTCTTCTAGGTATAGTCCTGGAAGCTGAACTGTCAAGTGAGGTAGTATTTACATTTAAAATTTGAAAAATAGTGCCAGGTCACCCTCCTGAAAGGATGAATCAATGTACAATCATTGAGCCCTATGATCTTTCCCAGCCATTTTCATCTCTACCAGCCTGTTTGGTGGAAAGTGCTACCTGGTTGTTTTAATCTGCATGCTTTGATTATATGTAAGATTGCACCTGTTTCCCTGTGTTTATAGGTCATTTATGTGGCTTCTTCAATGAACTGAGATAAAAGCAGCGTAGTGAGATTTGAGGCATCCCTATTTAGACTACAAGATGGCAAGCAGTTCCACTCTCCTAAGAATTTGGAGTTGTGACCCAGCAAAAGACATCAGTCCCTGGAGGGATCTACAACTGCAATATGTCGATTTAGGGGCTAAGAAAAGCATCCATTTCACCACTGGACATCAGAATTGGGAAAATCTGACCCAAAGAGGGAGTGCTCAAGGAAAAATGACACTTGTTAAAGAATGGAAAGGCAGATTTTATTCAGGTCTATCACCATAGGTGTAGGAACTACTACCATAGGGTTCAACAATAATGGAGAGAGATTGTGCTTAACTGCAAATTCAACAAAGAAAGTGGAGTTTTATCATCAAGGAGGGGGTCATTGGATGAAAATTACATTAGGGATAACAAGGATTCTGACCAAAGCGATCTAACAGGATTTCTCCTGAAGACAGGCCAGGGTGACCACATATCACCTAGGAGATGCTGGGAAATGAGAAACCGGATCTGAAATAAGGGATGATCACATGGGGAAGGAGGATGATTCTGGGTGAACTGACTTAGCAGAATTCTTACTAAGATTGGGCAATGCAGAGTGGAACAGTGAGACCTAAATGTCAGGAGTACTTGAAAGGAAAGTACAGGGGAGTCTGAGTAGAGTTTGGTCAAGGAGAGAATCTTAGGAGGGAGAGAGGGAAGGGAGAGGCAGCGATAAAGTGAAACTAAACCTCTAAAGAGAGTAAGCACCAATAGTTTTTTCAGTACCGAGGTTAGATTTTTGCTCTTGGCAAAATGACAGCTTGACTCCTCTGTTCATATAATAAATTCCCCTCCCCCTTTCTTTTTTAGTGAGTGCCTGTTGCTTCCTGTTTAGTGTTCCAGATCTAAGCTCCACTCATCCCCTTTGCTTTGGGGGAACGGACCTTTGTAGACTGCTTTGGAGTGTTCCTTTGCCCTCCTGTTTCTGTTAGGATTAGCCAGGGGGAAGCCCTGTCAAGATTTCAGTGAGCCAAAGGAGAATGAATTAGGTCTGAATAATTCTGGCTCCCTTCCTATGGGTTCCCAGGGGTTGGTTCTGCTCATGAACCAAAGACTGGAGCACCTGTTAGTGGGCCTCTCCTATAGCTACTAGGTTCTAGGAGTAGCCCTCTTTCTTTAGTCCAACAGGCCTAGTGTTGCTAACCACTCCTTTTGTCAATAGCCTGGAGTACTGCACCATCTCTTGTTAGTTTCCCTTTATCCCACCCAGGCCCACCGCTAATGCTGGTAGACCCAAAGCAAGAGTATAAATGGAGGTCTGTAGGTTCTTGGCCCACCCATCTACTCTTCCCACCCTAACTCCATCCTGCATCATGGGAGGCTCACAGTCTGCACATCTCCCACAAACAGTAGCCATGTCCATCTCTGCCTCAAGGTCACACGCTGGTGGTGCCCTCCACCCTCAGGAACTGGAACTGGGGAATGAACACTGGAGGTGGGCAGGAAAGTTTAAGGTACAAACAGGTGTTTGAAGCATGGTCTTAGGAGTGCTAGAATAGGACTCAGGGCATACGCATCGTGTAAGGGTGGTTCTGATTTCCCCAGACTCTAAAAAGTAATTCCTTTATTAAACTCTTTTTGGTTAACCCATGTGAGTGCCATCTGTTTCCCATTGGAACCCTGAGTGAAACCATTGCACTTCTGTCACGCTAGATCTGAGTCTAACTGACACGTGAGGACTTTCCAAAGAACCTTCAGGTTCGTGATCTGCTTTGATTCCCACAACAGTTGAGGCTGGTGGCAGAGAGAGGGCTGGGTCCAGGTCTCCAGCCTCTCTGCTTGGCGCACAGCCTTGTGGAGGAAGTCCACGCAGTACAGCTCTAAGCTCTGCTGCTACAAATGTTGTCAGGCCTTGGCCAGAGTCAAGGACATTCTCACGGCTGGAAGGACTCTCTTCATGATAGAGCCAAATGCTGAGGATGGGATCCAGAGAAAATAAACGAACAAGGAAAGGCTGTTATGCATTAATGTGATCAAACTGCATGATGTATTAACAGCGGCTGAAAAAGAATAAGGCATTTAACCATTCCCTTCTTAAATTTCATTTGGATCCTGAGGTCATCTATCAGAGAATCCTTTTGATTTCTATTTCCTATTGCTTGTGTAAAAATAAATGAAGAAGAAATGGTAACATCAGTCACAAAAGACCAAATACTGTATTATTCCATTTATATGAAAGGTCTGGAATTGACAAATCCAGAGAGACAGAAAGTAATTTAATGCTGGCAGGGGCTGGCAGGGGGGGATCATGAGAAATGACGTCTAATAGGTATGGGTTTCTTTTGGGGGTGATAAAATGTTCTAAAATTAGATTACGGTTATGATTGTACAGCTCTATAAGTGCTAAATACTGTAAATGCTAAAAGCCTGAATTGTGCAGGTTAATTTTATGCTATGTAAATTATATCTCAATAAAACTATTTTTAAAAGAGCAATTTATAGGAACCATTAATGTTTTTTACTTTATAACACTGTCTTCTAATGTTACTAGGAAACATGAATAACTTTTATTTAATATCAACAATAGCCAGCCATTATATTAATATCTTTATAGGCATTCTATTACAGTCGGCCCTTCCTATCCACAGGTTCCACATTGATGGATTCAACTAACTGCAGATCAAAAATCTCTAACAAACTACATTTTAAAAATAACAACACAGTGATAAAAATAGTACAGATAAAGAGAACCAATAAGTAAGACAACGATTTACAGAACACTTACACTGTATTAGGTATTATAAATAATCTAGAGATGATTCAAAATATATGAGAGATGTGCATAGATTATATGCAAATACTGCCCAATTTTATATCAGGAACTTGAGCATCCATGGATTTTGGTATCTGTAAAAGGGAGTGTCCTAGAATGAAACCCCCACAAGGACACCAAAGGAGAACTGTATTTAATTCTCCCAACAATACTGTTAGGTAAGTGTTTACTAATTATCCTATTGTACAGATAAAGAAACTGAGGTTCCACTGAGGTTATATCACTTGCTCAGCACTACCCAGCTACCTAGGAGGATGTATAGCTGGGAATCAAATCCAGGTCTATCTAATCCTAAAGTCTTGGGCTTAAAAATGTGGTTTATTCTTTGATTATTTGTGTGATTATTATCGTGGCACATATGGTAAAGACCGCTTACTGAAAATAGGCAGAAGCACCTTGGTTTCTGAAATAATTGTCTTGGTGAAGCAGTAATTCATTGTCTCCTGCAATTACTTTATCAAAGGCTCTTTTTGTGGGTAACTAGAAATTAAGGGGATAAAATGATATACCCCTTTCCCACACCCACAGCCTCCCCTCATCCCAGTTTTTAAAAACACTCAGTTCAGCTGGGTTCGGTGGCTCAGCCTGTAATCCCGCGCCTTTGGGAGGCTGAGGTGAGTGGATTG
>NW_007246185.1:313669-325835 GCF_000164805.1 Carlito syrichta
CCAGCTACTTGGAAGGCTGAGGCGGAAGGATCGCCGGAGCCCAGCGGGTCAAGGCTGCAGTGGCCGGGAGCGGCCACTGCACTCCAGTCTGGGGGACAGAGTGAGACTCCAACTCAAAATAAAACAAACAAACAAAAAAAAAAACACTCAGTTCAATTGTCTAGGGTTTTTATCTGAAAGCCAGACTGCAGCCTTGTGTGTCACTTGAGCTCACGAAGTTTGAATCAAATTGTGTTCTCAAAGTCTTTTTGAGTTGGACACTTTATCCAGCCTCTGCCTACACTGAAGACCCTTAAAATTTTCTCCTGCATTTCAAAGATTAGTTGACTTGGAAATCATTAGAAAGGGTCACCTGCAGTGTACATTTAAGTATGCTGGTTCTCTTTTCCTTCTTCAAAATAGAGACTTCAGTTTGCAGATTGCAAAAGGTACTATTTGGTGGGATGTCTTAAATCTCCCCATATTTGGCAATACTATTTCCTCCTCTCTCTCAGGAGATTGCCAATTGCACTTCATAGATGGATCGCAGCTGGTCCTTTTCCCTGTTGTATAAACTTGACAATGATTATTTGGACTATGTTTCAACCATTCTTCCTTGAACTTCAACCACCAAACACATTTAAGAAGTGAAACCACCTGCCAAAATGCACCAGAAACTCTTTAATGATAATTCTTTGCCAGGGTTTAGAAACAGCACTTGACCCTTTCAGCACCAGCCTCTATTTCTCTGTGTATAGATTTCAGACATTTAGGTTGTTTGAAGACCAGCTTCTTATTTTCTGTGAATGCCTTGAGTCTTTCATTGCCTACCTGTGGCCAGCAATTCAGCTTCCTCTGAAAGAAAGAGAGGGAGAGAGGAAGAAAGGGAGGGAGGGAGGGAGAGAGAGAGAAAGAGAGAGAGGTGGGGAGGAGAGAAGGGGGAGAGAGGGAGAATGCAAAAGAGGGAAAGAGGGAGAGGGAGAGAAGGAGAGAGCTGAGGGGGAGAAGAATGGCCTTGCATCCAGAAATTCAGGAGTTTGGCCATTTTTGTTTGTTTTTTTGTTTGTTTGTTTGTTTTAAGAGTGCACATTAGTGACCAGACAAGGGCAGAGAGACCCAGTCAGTGTCTACCAATGGGGAAACTTCAGATGCAAACCACCCAGTAGCTGCTGAATAAATAAAGCTAATTCCAGCACTATTGTGAAACCAAAGATTTGAGGAGTGGCGTGTGTGTGTGTGTGTGTGTGTGTGTGTGTGTGTGTGTGTGTATGTGTGTGTGTGCACGCAGTTACATGTGATTGGGGATTAGGAATAGTTTGATATATTTAATGTCATGAATAGCAGTCCTCTCCTCCACTTATTGACAATCAGCACCTATTTTGATTAATAAATCTCTCTAGAGAGACCATTCATGCTTCTACTTTATCCCTATTCTCCAGTATATTTCCATGGGAACACGAATCCTTAAAAACACTGTAGGTATTTAGCGGGCACCATGTTGTTTATCCCCTGGGATTACATGTTTTAATGAGTTCAATGAAAGCTGGTTTTGATATAGATAAATTGGCAAAAGAATAAAGACCCATTGCTCTTCAGGGGAGTGAGATCATTTGCAAATTGACAGTGGAGGGATTCTGAGAACAGAGTGTTTCAGGCAGACTTGACACATGATTGCTTTTCCATATATCATCTCCTGGCTCTGAGCAAACATTCAAAACTGCCAGTTGTTCACTGAGATTGGCAATAAATCCAACAAGGAATATGTTTAATATCCATACAGAGTTTTGATAAAAGTGAGTTTCGATTCTCTGCTATTCCCAAAAAGCCAGATTCACTTGTCATTTTCTTTTCTGTCATAGAAATTAAAAAACATATCAAATAAAAGAGACCAGGGGACAGATATAGAACACTAATAGAATTGCAGAAGGATAGACAGAGTACTTTTACTTTAGAGATGAGGAAACTGAAGCCAAGGGAAGTGAAATGACTTGCCTAAGCTTTCAAGGATCAAAAATGGTCATGGAGGGGGACATCATAATTCATTTATTGGGTGATTGATCACCAAATTTCCACACGGAGGGAACTTGGTCTTGTTTTCCCTGCCATCTAGAGTGGATCACACTTGAACCAATAAATACAGGCGGCCATGCAGAGGTCTTGGGTAATGAAGGGAGGATATTGTGTTCAGTGTTCACGGTAAAAGGGAGAGAACTAAGAAGGAGTGCTTGGCGGCACCCCCGGAGGGACAGAGAAGGAATAGGGAGCAGGCCAGGTAGATGCCAACAAGGTCTCCTGGATCCCAGTCCACATATCGCCTCTCACTCAGTCTCAAAAGATGAGATGGTAGAAAATATAAAAAGATCAAAGAAGCTTTTGGGTCAGTGGCTCTCAACATTTGCAGCACTTAGAATCACTTGGGGAGATTTAAAAATACCTAGATGCCCAGACCAAATTCATGAGTGTGTTTTCTAGGTTGTCCCAATGTATAAGCAAGGTTGAAAGCCATGGCTGTAGATAAATCTAATATAGGTCCATTAAAAGAATGATAGGTGTAGATTATTCCTAAATTCTTAAGACTGACACTCTTTTTTCTCTAAAGTTCCTCAGCGCTGGCCTTTCTTGTGAATTCTGTTAGTGGTCATATGTAGTAGTGACATATTGGACATGGGCTGATCAGGTCACCTAAGTATTGGCCGCCTTTATTTTTGTTTCATTTAACTATTGCTACATACTCATAAGAAACTTCCTCAAATTGAATAATTTAAAACAACCTAGATTACTGCTTCTCAGAATTATGTGGGTTGGTTATGCGATTTCTCTGCTAACTTCGGGTTCACTCACACAGCTTGCATTTAACTGGGCCGAAAGACACAAGACAGCCTTGCTCACATGTGTATAGTTGGTGTTGGCTTTTGGCTGGGTCACCTCAATCCCCCTCCAGTGGTTTTTTATCTTTAGCAGATACTAACTACTGCCTCGCTTACCAGTCAAGACGAGCATTCCATGAGAATAAAACGAGGAGTTGTATGCTTTCTTAAGGTCAAGTCCTGGTACCTTACAGCTTCACTCCTGCTGCGTTTTGTTGGTCAGAGCGAGTATGGTGGCCAATAGAATGCATTTCACAGACCTCCTGCTACAGGAAATGTAGTTGACTGAGAGCCTTAGCTACTATGATTTGAAATTCATTGCCAAGTTTGTGCAAAAGCAGACTGGTTACTGAGGCAGACCTTTTCCTGGGAGGCATATAACTCCTTTTTTGGTCAACTGAGGCTCAAGGTGTGACTTTGTTGAGCCTTTCTTGGACACCTCTGCTCAACCTTCTCTTCCTCTCTTTCTCTGCATCATTCAGAATCAAACTTGTATCAGGGCCTGATGGCTTTCCCAACTTTCCCTCCTAATTTATTTTACACAGGGTTGTCCTCAAATAAAACACTTGAATGTTTAGTCTTGCCTTGACAACTGCTGCTCAGACCCAGCAACTTATAAGACCAGTCCAGATAAAAGGGGAGGGAAAGTAAACTCTACTTCTTGAGGGGAGGAGCAGCAAATTGCAGGGGAGCATGAGAATTCCCCCCCAAACTGTCTTTGAAAACAACCTACCATGATTTCCTACTGCGGAGTGCCTGCCTCCTCTCTTGCTCTCAACGCTTGTGTTTTGGGTGGAGCAGATTCTATTCCCAGTTCTGTGGTGGGCATGTGATTCAGGTTTTGCCAATCAGACATCACGTTACACAGGTTACTATCATTGGTTTATGGGTGGGTTTGGCACCCAGTCAAAACCAATGAGAGGTAATGAGACTTTTGCTGGGGCTCTAGGGAAAGAGGAAGATTACTTTTTCCACTGGAGGCTGTAGTCCCTGAAACCATCCATGTTGGATTTAGTGTTTTGACATCTCTTAATTTCATCCCCATCTCTATTTGTATTCTATTGCTTTGTGACAAATTACCACACATTTGTGGTTTAAGATAACACATTCATTATCTCATAGTTTCTGGGGGTCAGGGCATTGCTCAACTGAGTCTTTTGCTCAAGGTCTTAAACGGTTGCAATTGAAGGGTGTCAGCAGGTCTGAGTTCTCATCTGGAGGCTCTACTGGGAAGGAATCTGCTTCCAGGTCCATTCAGGTTGTCAGCAAAATTCACTTCCTTGAAGCTATGTGAGAGCCTGGGCTTTCTGCTGCCCATTGACTAGAGCATGCTCTCAGTATATAGAAGCTATCCATAGTTCCTTGCCATGTGGTCCATGATGTGCCACATTGCTTCTTCAAACCCAGCAGGGCAGTAACATAATCATGGGAGTGACATTTCACGAACTTTGCCGTGTCCTATTGGTTAGAAGCAAGTTACAGGGTTTACCTGCATTCAAGCTAAGGAAAGTTTTCAAAGGCATGACCAACTAGGGGTCACCTTAGGGTGTGTCCTCCACACCACCCAAGGTCCAGGGCACACTATGGAAAGATAGAGCAGGTAGCAGCTCACTGGTGCAGGGATTCTCTGGTTCTGCTCCTTCTCGCCCATCAGATCTTGCCAGTTTGATTCATACCTAAAATATTCCTCTCTGGCAAGCTTTTTACAGTAGATAGACATCTTGCTAAAATGGCCACACTTGAATTTGGTTTTGTCTTAAGATGTGCCTGCTGGATCAGCCCCAGAAATCTACCCACCAGATGATAGCTCTCACGTCTGCTCCCAAACTTTGAAGATACCGCTCTCTGATTTGTATGCAGTAGAGAGAGCAGGTATTTCCTGGACTCGATTTTTTTTAATGACAGTGACAGAAATGGTCACTAAGCAACGGCTATTGGATAAGGCAGAGGATTAGGAAGCACGGGGAGATGTTTCTTCTCCTGCCCCACTCTGAGTATATAATAGCTTGGATTATATAGTCTTCACTGTGTGCCATGCACCATTCCAGGTAGTTTAATGCATTACCTTATTTAGTATTTGGAACAATCTTATGAGGTAGATGCTATTATTATCCCCACTCTACAGATAAAGTAACTGAAACAGTTACTTTAAATCACTTGCCTAGAGTCACATGACCTGGAATCAAACCGAGGCAGTCAGGCTCCAAAGTCCTGTGTGTCCTTACCCATTATGTCCTAAAATTCTCCAAAAGGAGTTCCTTTCCAGCAATCTTTAAAGTAATGCATTGACACTCCATACAGTTGCTTAGAGTGTAACGAAAAGACATTAGAAGAAGCCCTTTACCCTGAGGGTCAGTCTGTTAAATACGTGACTGACACATCAGGAGTCCACCCCTGAGACTCAGAAAGACTGTAATCAAAGGCGGCAGCTCTTTGATGCACTTTGTCAGCTGAAGATAGAGCCTGATGTGCCACTGACTCAAAATGGTCAGCTTTGTGCAAGAGCCACCTTTGTCTCTGGATTGTAAGACAACTCCACACCTCTGCAGCTGGGCAGCTGTGAATCAGGAGCAAGTGTTCTGGTCCCCTCGCCCCTATTCCTCAGAGCGGCACTTCCATGCTGGGGAAGAGGCATTTGAACAAACTGTAGTTTCTGAAATACAGCCACTAAGGGGAGGTTGCTACAACAAAGGAGATTTTCACCCTCACCTGTCAGAGGGCCACTGAAGAGAGGGGATGTAATTGTATCCCTTCTTAGATATCAAAAATCAAAATGGTGGCTTTTAAGGGTAAAGGTGACCCTTTATGAATTCTCTTGCCCTATGAGGGAATTTTAAAGCTTTTTGCTCAATAATAAAGACCTAGTGGGTTTAGACCAGGGTAAAAATAAATAAATGTTTGTCCTTGGAGGATGTACTTAGTTTAGAGGTTGAGTAATAATGCAACCCTCAGGCCACTGCTCCCACTGGTGGAAATTCTGAGAAGAGAATTCAAGTTGAGGACGCATGTTCTCCTTCAAGGAGAGCTTAGAGTCTATTTTTTTCTTTCCTCCTTCCCAACTCGAGTCACTACAGGAAAAAGAGATGTTTCCGGAGATTCTCCAGGTTCTATAACAGTTTGTTCTTCTTGCAATGTGATTTGTGACAACGAATATTCCCCATAACACAAATTCATTCCTTTAAGCTGCACTCCCCAACACAGTTGCCACTAGTCACGTGTGGCTATTGCATACTTCAGATTCAGTTAGTCTGAAAAGAAATGTGCAGCAAGTATAAAATACACACCAGATTTCAAATATGTCGTAAGAAAAGAAAATAAGTTGTTATGGATTGCATATTTGTGTTCCCTCAAAATTCATAAGTTGAATATTATCCCCTAGTGAGACCTTTGGGAGGTAATTTGGTTTAGATGAGGTTATGAGCATGGAGTCCACATGATGGGAGTAGTGTCCTTGTAAGAAGAGAAAAAGATTAGAACTATTTCTGTCTGTCACATGCAGACATAGTGAGAAGCCACCCGTCTGCAAACCAGGCAGAGAGCCCTCATCAGACTCCAAACCTTCCAGCACTTTGACTTTGGACTTTCCAGATTCTAGAACTGTGAGAAATTGATGTTCATCATTTAAGCCACCCGGTTTATGGTATTTTTGTTTTAGCAGCCTGAGCTGATTAAGGCAGAATGTAAAATATCTCACTGATAATTTTTATATTGATTTCATGTTGAGATAATATTTTAGATATATTGGGTTAGATAATGCATATGATTATGATTTTACTTTTGTTTAGTAATAATATAAAAAGAAAATATAAAGACTCACAATTGTGACTTGCTTTCTGTTAGACAGCATTGCCTTTAAATATTGAGTTCCCCCCCAAATTTAATCAATACTTTTCATAAAATTTTTACTTTGAAATAGTCAGTGATACCTATGCAGTTGTAAGAAATAATACAAAGAGATTCCTTGTGCTCTTTATACAGTTTTCTGCAATAGTAACTTGTAAGTTTGTAGTATAATATCACAACATGGATATCGGTATTGAAACAATCATGATATAGAAAACTTCCATCACCACAAGGACCCTTTATATTGCCTTTGTGTAGTTACACCCATTACCTGGTCACCCCCACTCTCCCCATTTGTTTAAATTTGTCATTTCCAGAACATTATATAAATGAAATCATGCCATATGTAACCTTTGGAGATTGGCTTTTTCATTCAGCACAATTCCCTGGGGATTCATCCGGTGTGTTGCATGTATCTACAGTTTGTTCTTATTATTGATTAGGATTCCATGGTATAGACGTACCACAATTTGCTCAACTATTTACTCATGAGAAAAGACATCTAGGTTGTTTTCAATTTGGGGCTTTTACAAATAAAGCTGCTATAAACATCCTGTAAAGCACTATATAAACATTCTATGAAGCATTCCATAAACCTACTATCAACACATTTTTGTGTGAATTTAAGCTTTCATTTCTCTAGGATAAATGCCCTAGGATAAGTGCAATTTTTGTGTGAATTTAAGTTTTCATTGCTCTAGGATAAGTGCAGTTTCTGGGTAGTGTGGTAGTTACAGTCTCATTTTCTGTAAAACTGCCAAACTATTTTCCAGATGGGTTACTGCCCATTTTACATTCCCACCAGCAGTGGATGAGTGATCCGGCTCCTCCACACTTTCCCTAGCCTTTGGAGTTGGCATTATTTTTTTATTTTAGCTATTCTGTCATTGTGGTTTCAATTTGTATTTTCCTTTTGGCTAATGATGTTAACCATCTTTTCATGTGTTTGTTACACATCTATACATCTTCTTTGGTGAAATCTCTTCATGTCTTTTGCCCATTTTCTGATAGGATTGTTTACTTTTTTTACTAAACTAGACCTTGCTGATTTTCTCCTGTGTTTTTTCCCCAAAGGCTTTATAGTTCTGTGTTTAAGTCTTTGATCCATTTTGAATTAATTTTTGTATAAAATATGAGAATTATAGATGAAAGTTTATTTATTTATTTAGCCTATGGATATCCAATTGCTCCAACACCATTTATTGAAAAGCATAACTTTCCTCCATTGCATTGAATTTCTTTTGCACCTTTGTAAAAAAAAAAAAAACTGGTTGTGTATATTTGTGTGGAACTATTTCTGAATTCTCTGCTCTGTTCCACTGATCTGTGGGCTGATACCATATAACCCTGATGACTGCAGCTATATAAGTCTTCAAATCTGGCAGACTGATTTCTCCCACTTTGCTATCCTTTTTCAAAATTGTTTAAGCTATTTCATTTTCTGTTCGTTTTTTCTTTGTTTTTCTATCATTCCGTATGTCTATATTTGCAAAAGTAAGTTGTGCTGGGATTTTGATAGAAATTATGTTATATCTGTGTATTAAGTTGCAGAGAATTGACATCTTTACTTTGTTCAGTCTTCCAACTTATAAATATATGTCTCTCCATTTATTTAGATCTTTTATCAGCATTTTATAGTTTTCAGCATACAAGTCCTCTACATATTTTGTTAGATTTACAATTAATTCATTTGTTCTCTCTCTCTCTCCCCCCCTTCTTTTGGGTCATTGTAAATAGTATTGTATTTTTAATTTTGGTGTCCATTACTAGTATATAGAAATACAATTGATTTTCATATACTGAGAACTTGATTAACTTACTTGCTAGTTCAAGAACTTTTTTGGTAGCTGCCTTGGGATTCTTTACATAGAAAATAATGTCAGCCAGGCTCGGTGGCTCAGCCTGTAATCCCGCACCTTTGGGAGGCTGAGGTGAGTGGATTGCCTGAGCCCGCAGGTTCGAGACCTGCCTGGGCAACTTGGCGAGACCTCATCTCTACAATAAATCAAAAATTAGCCAGGCGTAGTAGCGCGCGCCTGTAGTTCCAGCTACTGGAAGGCTGAGGCAGAAGGATCGCCGGAGCCCAGCAGGTCGAGGCTGCGGTGGCCAGAGTAGCCACTGCACTCCAGTCTGGGTGGCAGAATGAGACTTCAACTCAAAAAAAAAAAAAAAAAAGAAAAGAATGTCATATACAAATAGGAAGTTTTCTTACCTTCCAATTTGTGTACCTTTATTTCCTTTTTACATTGCATCGTCTAGAATTTCCAGGACGGCGTTGAGTAAGAGTGGTACGATGACATTCTTGCCTTTTTTTCCAGAGGAAAAATGTAATATTAGCTGAAGGCTTAAGTAGAGGAAGGTTTCTATCAAGTTGAGGAAGGTTCCTTCTATTCCTATTTCTCTGAGAGTTTTTTTTATCATGAATGAATGCTGAATTTTGCCAAATGCTTTTTTTGCACTAACTGATATAATCAAGTAATTTTCCTTTTTTAGCATGTAAATGTGATACATTAGACTGATATTAATCTAGTTTGCAGTCCTGGAATAAGTCCACTGGGTTTTGATGCATGATTTTTAAAAAAGATATTGCTGAGTTCTATTTGCCAGTATTTTGTTAAAGAATCTATATTCACGAGGGATATTGATAGTAGTTTTCTTTTTGTGCTATCTTTGTCTAATTTTAATATCAAAGTAAAACTAATTTCATAAATTGAATTGGCAGGTACTCTTCTACTTTTTGGATAATATGTAGAATTAGGTTAATTTTCCCCTAAACATATAGACAATTGTTCAATGAAAGAATCTGGACCTGGATATTTTTTAGGGAGTCTTAAAATGAATTCAATTTCCTTAAGTTATCTATTTTATATTGGGTGAGTTGCAGAGGTTGTAGAGGTCTGTAGTTTCTGAGGAAGTGATCCTTTTCATCTAAGATATCAAATTTATGTGTGTAGCATTGTTCATAGTATTGCCATATTATATTTTGATGTCTATAGTGATATCCCCAGTTTCATTCCTGATATTGGTAATCTATGTCCTCTCTCTCTCTCTCTTTTTCTCTTTCAGTCTTGCTAGAGGTGTTTTGATTGATCTTTTTAAAGAATTAGCTCTTTGTTAATTTATTTTCTTCATTTTTTTTGTTTTCAATTTAATTTATTTCTGCTTTTTTATCATTATTATTTTATCGTTATTCCTTCCACTTGCTTTGAATTTATTTTCCTACTTTTTTCTCTCAGTACTTAAGAGAAGCTTAAGTTACTGATTTGAGACTTTTCTTGTTATCTAATGTTTGCATTTGGTGCTCTAAATTTTGCTCTCAACACTTATGCATTTTGATGGATTGTATTTCTATTTTCATTCAATTCTATGGCTTTTTTTTTTATGTGACGACTAGAGTGTTTTATTTTATTTTCATTTCAATAGCTCTGGGGAGTACAAATCATTTTGGCCTGGGCTTTAAGTGTACCTACCACCGCCACTCGTGCCCATTGTTCCTGATAGGTGATTTTTCATCCCTCCAGTTCTTCCTCCCATTCCCTGAGTCTCCAATGTCCATTATACCATTCTCTATGCCTTTGCAGATCCTTATTTTACCTCTCACTTTTAAGTGAGAACATGCGATGTTTGGTTTTCTGTTCCTCAGTTAGTTCACTTAGCACGATCTCCAATTCCATCCAAGTTACTGCAAAAGACAGTACTCTTTCTTTTTGATTGCTGAGTAGTACTTCATAGTGTATGTAAAACACATTATCATTTTCCACTGATTGGTTGATGGACATTTAGGTTGATTCCCCATCTTCACAATTGTGAATTATGCTGCGATGAACATATGAGTGAAGGTGTTTTTATTGTATATCGGTCTCTGTTAGTTGGGTAGATATCTACTAGTGGGATTTCTCAACCAAATGGCAGATCTACTTTTAGCTCTTTGAAGAATCTCCAGACAAATTTTCATAGAGGTTGTACTAATTTACTCCCATCAAGAGTATATAAGTGTTCCCTTTTCCCCACATGCACACTAGCATTGATTTTTAAATATTTTTTTAACAATGACCATTCTGACTGGAGTAAGATGGTATCTCATTATGGCTTTTATTTGCATTTCTCTGACGATTAGTGATGTTGAGCATTTTTTCATATGCTTGTTGGCCATATGTATACCTTCTTTTGAGAGATGTCTGTTCATGTCATTTGTCCACTTTTTAATGGGATTATTTGCTTTTTTCTTGCTGATTTGTTTGAGTTCTTTGTAGATTCTGGGTATTAGTCTCTTATCAGTTTGTTAATATCTTCTCCCATTCTATAGGTTGCCTGTTCGCTCTGTTGATTGTTTCTCTTGTTGTGCAGAAGTTTTTTTAGTTTAAGTCCCACTTACTTATTTTTGTTACATTTGCTTTTGGGGTTTTAACCATAAATTCTTTGCCTAAGCTGATGTCCATAAGAGTTTTTCCTAGGTTTTCTTCTAGGATTTTATGGTTTCAGGTCTGACATTTAAGTCTTTAATTCATCTTGAGTATATTTTTGTACATGGGAGATATAGGTACAAAGTTTTATTTTTCTGCATGTAACTATCCAATTTTCCCAGCACCATTTGTTGAATAGGGTGTTCTTTCCTCAGTGTATGTTTTTGTCTGCTTTGTCTAAGATCAGTTAATTGCAGGTATTTGAGTTTAATTTCTGAATTCTCTATTCTGTTCCATTGGTCCTGTTCTTATACCAGGTCATACTGTTTTTGTTACTATAGCCCTATAGTATAATTTGAAGTCAGGTAATATGATGTCTCCAGCTTCATTCTTTTTGCTTAGGGTAACTTTAGTTATTCTGGTTCTTTTGGGGTTCCATATGAATTTTAGGATAGTTTTTCCTAATTCTATGAAAAAAGACATTGGTAGCTTGATAGGGATTGTGTTGAATCTATAGATTACTTTGGGTAATATGCTCATTTTAACAATGTTGATTCTTCCAATCCATGAGCATGGGCTATTTCTTCATTTGTTTATATTCTCTGCAATTTCTTTTGTCAGAGTTTTGTAGTTCACCTTAAAAAGACCTTTCACGTCCTCAGTTAAATATATTCCTAGATATTTTAGCTTTTTGGCTGCTATGGTAAATGGAATTGAGTTCTCGATTTAATTGTCAGTTTGGTCACTTGATGTATAACAGTGCTACTGATTTGTGTGTGTTGATTTTGTATCTTGAAACTTTACCAAATGTATTTATCAATCCCAGGAGTCTTTGAAGCAGTCTTTAGGATTCTCTAGGTATAAAATCATATTGTTGGTATACAGAGTTAGTTTGATTTCTTCATTTTCAATTTGGATAGTCTTTCTTTCTTTCTTTCTTTCTTACTTTCTTTCTTTCTTTCTTTCTTTCTTTCTTTCTTTCCTTCCTTCCTTCCTTCCTTCCTTCCTTCCTTCCTTCCTTCCTTCCTTCCTTCCTTCCTTCCTTCTTTCTTTCTTTCTTTCTTTCTTTCTTTC
>NW_007246185.1:326020-339056 GCF_000164805.1 Carlito syrichta
CTCCAGTTCTGAGGGGGAATGTGCTCAACTTTTCTACATTAGCTGTGTGTTTGTTGTGTATGGCTTTTATTATTTTGAGGAATGTTTTTCTGAATACCTAATTTGCTGAGGGTTTTTATCATGGAAGGATACTGGATTTTATCAAATGTTTTTTCTGCATCTATTGAAGTGATTACGTGATTTTTAAAAAATTTCAGTTGATGTAGTGGATCACATTCATTGACTTGTGTGTGTTGAACCATCCTTGCATTCCTGGAATAAGACCCACTTGGTCATGGTGTATTATTATTATTATTATTATTATTATTATTATATGCTGTTGAAATCAGTTTGCTAATATTTTGTTGAGGATTTTCACTTCTATGTTTATAAGTGATACTGGTCTGTAATTTTCTTTTTTTGTTCTATCTTTTTCCAGTTTTGGTATCAGAGTGATACTGACCTCAAAGAATGAGTTAGGGAGGATTCCCTCCTCTTCAATATTGTGGAATAGCTTCAGTAAAACTTGGTACCATTTTTTCTTTGAAGGCCTGGTAGAATTCAGCTGTGAGTCCATTAGATCCTGGACTCTTTTTTGTTGTTGTTGGGAGACTTCTAATTATTGTTTCAGTCTCACTGCTCATTATTGGTCTGTTCAGGGTTTCTATTTCTTCCTGTTTCAAGGCTGTATGTTTCCAATAATTTATCCATTTACTCTAGATTGTCTTATTTGTTTGTATAGAGGTGTTCATAATAGTCTCAGATGACTTTTTTAAACTTCCAGTATATCACTTATAAAGTCTCTATTTTCATTTCTGATGGAGCTAATTTGAATCTTATATCTTCATTGATTAATTAATCTAGCTAGTGGTCTATTAATTTTGTTTATCTTTTAAAATAACCAATTTTTTGTTTCATTGAGCCTTCATTTTTTCTTTAGTTCTATTTCATTTAGTTCTTCTCTGATCATCATTATTTGTTTTCTTCTGCTAGTTTTGGGTTTGATTTGTTCATATTTTTCTAGTTCCTTGAGATGTGATGTTAGGTTGTCAATATGTGATCTTTCAGCTTTGTTAATGAAGGCCTTAAGAGCTATACATTTTCCTCTGAACACAGCTTTGGTTGTTCAGAGGAAAATGTATGAACACAGCTTTGGTTGTTCAGAGGTTTTGATAACTTGTTTCATTGTTGTCATTGGTTTCAAGGAATTTTTTATTTCCATCTTGATTTCATATTTGAGTCAGCTCAAGGATAATTCAGGAGCAGATTGTTTAACTTCCATGTTTTTGTTTGGTTTCATGAGTTCTTGGAGTTAATTTCTAGTTTTACTTCATTGTGATCTGAGAAGGTGTTTGAAATGATTTTGATTTTATTGAGACTTTATTTGTGTCCTATCATATGGTCTATCTCAGAGAATGTTCCATGTGCTGATGAGAAAAATGTACATTCTGCAGTTTGAGGATGGAATGTTCTGTAGATGTCTGTTGGTTTTATTTGCACTAGGGCCCAGTTTAACTTCAATATTTCTTTGTTGATTTTCTGCCTTGATGATCTGCTTATTACTGTCGGACTGAAGTGTCTCACAATTATTGTATTGCTGTCTATCTCTTTTTTATGTCTAAAAGAATTTGTTTTATGAAGCTGGGGACTCCAGTGTTAGGTGCATATATAGTTAAAATTGCTATGTCTTCTTCTTCTTCTTCGTCTTCTTCTTTTTTTTTTTTCTTTTGGAGTCAGAGTCTTACTCTGTTGCCCAGGCTAGAGTGAAGTGGCACACTCATGGCCACTGCTAGGGTCGCAATCTGCTGGGCTCAGGCATTCCTTCTGCCTCAGTCTTCCAAGTAGTCAGAACTACAGGCATGTGCTACCATACCCAGCTAATTTTTTGATATATTGTAGAGATGAGGTCTCACCAAGTTGCCCAGGCTGGTTTTAAACCCCTTAACTCAGGCGATCCTCTTGCCTTAGCCTCTCAAAGTACTGGGATTACAGGCTTGAACCACCATGCCTGGCCTAAAATTGTTATGTCTTCTTATTGGATTGATCCCTTTATCAATATATAATAACCATCTTTGTCTTTTTTTTACTGTTTTTAATTTAAAGTCTGTTTTATCTGATATGAGAATGACTAGTCCTGCTCATTTTTAATTTCCAATTGTATGGAATATTTTCCCCCACCCCTTTACATTGAGTTTATAGGAGATTTTGTATGTTAAGTGAGTATCTTAGAAAAAGCAGATATTTGGGTTGTGTGTGTGTGTTTTTTTTTATCCATTCTGCCAGTCTATGTATTTTTAGTGGGGCATTGATACCATTTACATTCAGACCATTACATTATTACATTAATAATGATATGCAAGGTACTAGTCCATTCATCATACTGGCTGTTATCCAGTTGCTTTATTTATTTGTTTTATTGCACTGGTGTTCCATAAGTCATGTGAACTTTATGATTTCCAGCATTTTTCTCCTGTGTATTTTGGTCTTTGTTTCAGTATTTAGAAATTCTTTGAGTATTTTTTGTAGAACTGATCTAGTGGCAATTCTCTCAGCATTTGCTTGTCTGAGAAATAATTCATTTCTCCTTCATTTATGAAACTTAGTTTTGCAGTATACAAAATCCTTGGCTGGTTGTTATTCTGTTTGAGGAAATTGAAGATGGAGCCCCAATTCCTTCTGGCTTGTAGGATTTCTTCTGAGAATTCTGTTGTTACTCTGATAAGTTTACCCTTGTAAGTTATTTGATGCTTTTGTCGCATTGCTCTTAAAATTATTTTCTTCACATTAACTTTGCATAACCAGATGATTATATGTTTTGGGGATGATCTTTTTGCAAAGAATCTTCTGGGGGTTCTTTGGATTCTTATATCTGGATATTTAAATCTCTTACAAGCCTAGATAAATTTTCCTTCATTATTCCATCAAATAGATTGTCCAAACATGTTGCTCTCTCTTCTTTCTTAGGAACATGTATGCTTCTTAGCTTGAACATTTTACAAAATACCACATTTCTTGAAAATTTTGTTCCATTCTTTTGATTATATTATCTTTTATTTTTCTTTTCTTTTCTTTCTTTTTTTTTTTTAGTTGGAGTCTCACTGGAGACTGGAGTGCAGTGGCATGCTCCCGGCCACCATAACTTCAACCTGCTCTGCTCCAGCGATCCTTCCACCTCAGCCTTCCAAGTAGCTGGAACTATAGGCATGCTCTACCATGCCTGACTAATTTTTGATTTACTGTAGGAATGAGGTCTCACCAAGTTGCTCAGGCTGGTCTCAAACCCGTGGGCTCAGGCAATCCACTTGTCTCAGCCTCCCAAAGTGCTGGGATTACAGGCTGAGGCACTGAGCCTAGCCTTTTTTTTTTTTTTGAGTCAGGGTTTCACTCTGTCACCTAGGCTGAAGTGCAGTGGCACAATCACAGCCACCACAGCCTCCACCTGCTGGGCTCTGGCGATCCTCCTGCTTCAGCCTTCCAAGAACCTGGATCTACAAGTATGCACCACCACCATGCCCAGTTAGTTTTTTGATTTATTGTAGAGATGAGGTCTCGCCAATTTGCCCAGGCTTGTCTAAAACCCCTGGGCTCAGGCAATCCTCTCACTTCTGCCTCCCAAAGTGCTGGGATTACAGGCATGAACCACTATGCTCAGTCTCTTTTTTCTTTATTGTTGACTGACTGGGTTAATTCAAAAGACTTGTCTTCAAGTTACGAGATCTTTTCTTCTACTTGTTCTAGTCTACTGTTGAAACTTTCTACTGCATTTTGTACTTCCCTAGATGATTCTTTCATTTCCAGAATTTCATAACTTTTTTTAAAGATGTCTATTTCTTTAGAGTGTTTTTCATTCATGTCCTCCATCATTGTTTTAATTTCTTTATGTAGGTTTTTAGTGTTCTCCTGAAGCTTATTGATTAATTTTATAAGCAACGTTTTATATTCTATGTCTGAAATTTCTAAGATTTCATTTTGGTAGGATCCATTGCTGAAGAATTAGTGTGGTCATTTGAGGGTGTTGGAAAACTCTGTTTTTTCACATTGTCAGAATTATTTTTCTGGTTCCTTGTATATGATTTATAAATATATATTAATTGCATATATATGTAATTTATCCCAATCTATGAGTGTTCTCATTTATCAGTTTGAGTGAAGTATAGAAGACATACCTTCCTTTATATTCCCTTACTCTTCCCCATTTAAAATATAGTTTTCATAAATATTTTCTCTAGATCCATTTAGAACCACATGAGAATTTTTACCTCATTATCAAACATACTTTAAACATGTGAAACAGAGAAGCAAATCCTATTGTATTTACTTGTAATTTTTGCTTACCATGTTCTTTCTTCCTTTCTAATGTTTCAGGTGTGCTGGTGATAAATTGTCTTAGTTTTCTTCATTTGAGAATTTCTTAATTTTGCCTTCATTCCTAAAAGATATGTTTACTGGATACAGGATTCTGAATTGACGTTTACTTCTACAATTGAAAAATATTGTGCCAGTTCTTTCTGGCCTCCGTAGTTTCTGATGGAATTCCAGGGTCAATTGAATTGTTTTCCCCCATAGGAAAGGTGTGTGTTTTCAGCCATTATTTCTTTGAGTACCTTTTCAGCAGCCCTGCCTTTTTTCTTTTCTCCTTCTAGGACTTTCATGACATGAATGTTAGATCTTTTGCTGTATTTTCCACAGGTCTTTGACGCTCTATTCTTTTTCCCCCCCTCAGTATATTTTCTCTGTGTTATTCCTGTCTGTTATTGCCATTGCTCTATCTTCTAGGAAATTGATTCTTTTCCATCCCCTTTATTGTGCTGTTGAGTCTCTCCATTGCAATTTTAGTTCAATTGTTATAGTTTTCAGTTGTAAAATTTTTATTTGTTCTATGTATCTTATACTTCTTTACTGATACTTTTTATTTTATTGCAGAGATTTCATCTTTTCATTTGTTTCAAGCATGTTTGTAATGGGGCTCACTGGAGAATTTTCATTTTTGCTGCTTTAAAATTATTGTCAGATAATCCTAATATCTCTGTCACCTTGGTGTTGGCATCTGTTGATTGTCCTTTTTATTAACTTTAATGCCTTCCTGGTCCTTAGCATGATGAGTGATTTTTAAGTGAAATCTGGACATTTTCATATTATATTATGAGACTTTGGAATCTTATCTCAACCAGTGTTAGCTGGATCTGACATAACCCTAGCAAGGTAAAGAGGTACTGCCTTGTTCCTGCCAGATGCAGGTAGAAGTCCAGGTTCTCCACCTGTCCTGTATTGATACCCAAGCATAAAGACTTCTCCTTACTGCTGGGAAAATGTAGGAGTTCTGATTTCCCACATATTCATAACTAACACTATGGTGGGGAGTAGCCTTATTATTGTTGGACAATAATGCAAGAGATAAATCTCCAGCTTGTTTCCTCTGATCTCACCCTAGCAAGGAGAGAGAGAGGCATTTTGTTACTGCTGGGTGGGGATGGAAGTCCAAGCTCTCCATGTGCTTTCCACCTAAACTGTGAGGGCTAGAAGGGGCTTATTACTTGCCAGTGAGGATTAGAGTTCTGACTCCCTACTTGGCCTCTCTGATACCACTTTAGTAGGAGTATTGGGCCACCTCATCACAGCCTTGTGAGGGTGGAAATCTGGGCTTCCCTCTTAGCATTTTCTGGCATGGGTGGGAGCAGGGCCACACTTTGTCTGGGATATTTGGACAAAGTAGAGCATTTACTGTCTAAAAGTTTGCTAAGCTTCCCCGTTCTGCTCCTTTGGCTAGATAAAGCCAACTTTTGTTGGGGCCCTTTTATTTCTGCACCCACTGGTGTTTCTGTATTACCAGCTCTTCAGCTCCTAGTCTGGGATATATGGGACAAAAAGAAATTCAGGGAATTCACCACTGTGCCATTTCTCAGATCTTTAAGTCTAGCCAGTCTGCCTTCTCTCCACCTTTCAGATTCTTCACTTGCTTATTTTATATATAATGTCCAGGGTTTTTAGTTGTACTTGGTAAGAAGAATAGGGAGAAGATAGGATATTCCATCTCTCCAGAAGCAAATATCCAATTACATATATTTTAATTTCAAGGATGATTTATTTTATTATAGTTGAGTTTATTTTTTGATGACAAAAATAATACATTGAAAAAAATGTTCTTACATTTCTGCCATCTTTTAAAAGATGTCTTGAAGATTATCTAAGTTTTTCTTGATGACCTATCATTCTCATGGAAGCTGATTATTGTACTTTGCTCCAATATATCAATGATCACCGGACTCCTTAAGTGGGGAAAGATATTTCTGCTATAATAAATGTCTCAGTCTGTTGTAGTTTGTAGTTCATAATTTTTCTTCTCCATTTTTGTCTGCTATGATAATAACTGGCAATATTTACCAAGCAATTACCATGGGCCAGACACTGTGCTAAACATCTTTTTTTGTCACATCTCATTTAATTTGCACGGTTCCCTCAAGATGTTGGTACTATTGTTATACCCATTTTATAGTTAAATAGAGATTTAGAGAGGTTACACATACTTACTCCCAGCTGACTGGTTAATTAGAAGTAGAGCCAGGAATCCAACCTGTGACAATCATGTGATTGCAATCAGAACCCTTAGCTACCATGTAATTAGCCATGTTAGCTTTGTATATAGAGTTAAGAGTCAATAAGATTGAGAACCCTTAAAACTCAAACTTTAGTGCAGTTCCTTTGTGATTTTCTTTTGGTTTCAGAGACTTCTTTTTCTTTCAAATTTGAAACTGTATTCTGTACAGCTGAGTTTGCCAGAAATGTGACTTTTTTCTCTGTGTTATTCATGATGTAAATTCATATACAGGATTTGTACCAGCTTGGATGTCAGAAAGAAGTGATACATGCCCATAAGATCTGTTCCCAACACTCACACGAATCCCTGATTTATCCCAGAGGGTCTATTCTGCTATGTATGAACTGAAAGGATCACAATCTTCCCACAAGTTTTCTAAATGCAGCAGAATTGGTTATAAGAATAAATGTTAACCATGAGAGCATTCAATCATTTTAAATTTTACATTTGCAATAAGAGGGGCTCATACCTTTGAAGATATCATCTAAGTGAAACAAATATGAGAGAATATTTGTTTTGGACAGGAAACAAAATTATATCTATATCCAGTTTCCAAGTTTACCATTGGTTTTTGTACTCTCTGTCCTAAGAATGACTCTCTGTGTGTTCTCTGTCTATGGTAGCTGACTTCGGTTTGAAAAGAGTGTTAGGATAAAGAGTTACCCCTTGTCAACACCAAGAATATGTCCCTTTCTCTGACCTTTCTTCTAACGTCTATATGACCTCCAAATTGAGCTTAGTTTGGGAAGTTGATATCTGAATTGCATATATTGAACACATGTTCAGTGAAGAATGTGCAATAATAAAAGTCTAACTTTCTGCTCAGTAGGAAGTGGAAAAATTTGGAGAAAGTTGGCTGATAGGGCTAAGATTTCCCTCCCAAAGGGTTAGATTGTTGGCTCTGTCAACAAGTGGATACAAAATACAAAATATTTAATATTTGTATTCAAAAGGCAACCAAGGGTAGAAACAACATGCCTAAGGAAGGTATTACTTCTGCTATTCATATGAGTTTTATTTTATTAGCTATCTGACATTAGGAAGGAAAGGGTTACAAGTGTAGCTTTCAGGTTTAACTGAAAGCAAGGTCTGTGTCATGGTGAGTCAGGGAGCCAATAAGTAGAAATCAGTAGTACACTTAGTTTATTTGGTGTTCCTCATCACTCTACTGCACTAAACTTAAAGAACGTGCTCCATATATAGTTTGCTGTCCATATCTTTATATTTTCTCAAAACACATCTAGCTCTTGGAGAATTCATGACTTCCAGCTTCTACTTTTGGAAAGTCTTAAGCCAGTTACCAACTATAACTCTATTTTCAGGAGATTTAGGTTTTTTCCCTCCTGTGAATTCTTTCAAGATTTTTTCATTAAGTTTTTGCAGTTTGAATATGATATGCCTAGGTGCAGGGGTTGTTGTTGTTTGGACATTTACCCTGCTTAATATTCTCTGAACTTATTAGATCTGTGGTTTGATGTGTAACATTAAGTTGGGAAAATTCTCATTTTTTATTGTTTCAAATAATTGTATTCTCCTCCTGGTATCCCATTATGCTTATGTTAGCCCTTTTGTAAGTTCTCCAAAGTTCTTGGACAGTCTTTTCTTTTTTTCAGGCTATATTCTCTCTGCTTTTCAGCTTTGTAATTTTCTATTACAATATTCTCAAACTCAGCAATTCTTTTTTCTACTATGTTCAGTCTACTAATCAAAGTTGTTCTTCATTTCTGTTACAGAGTTTTAAAAAATCTCTATCATTTATTTTTCATTCTTTCTTGGAATTACAGTTTCTCTTGCTTATATTTCCCATGCATTCTTGTATGCTCTCTACTGTATCCGTTAAAGCATGTTAATCACAATTGTTCTAAATTTCTACTCAGATAAGTCTAACATCCCTGTCATATCTGAGTCTGGTTCTAACGCTTGCTCTGTCTCTTTAAATTTGTTTTTGCCTTTCAGTATGCCTTGTAATTTTTTTCTTGACATTTGTTCAAGATGTATTTGGTCTGTACATAGGCCTTTAGTAGTATGGTTGTAAGCTGGGGGAAGAGGAAGGTTTTTATAGTCCTATGATTAAGCATCAGTCTTACAGTAAGCCTATACCTCTAGACTCTGAACTTTAGAAGTGCTTCTCAATCTCACGGTCCTCCTTAGGTGGGATAGGATGGCTAGTGTGTGCTGGAGTTAGGTATTTCCCTTCCCCCACAAGAAAGGTTAGAGCTGGCTGGAGTTGGCTATTTCCCTTCTCCCAGGTCAGACAGGCTCTAATAAAACCCCAATAGTTTAGCCTCTGGTAAAATAGTTTCTCTTGAGGACAGGACTTGCTAAGACAAACAGTACTCTGATATATTTCAAAATGGTACATTTTCCCCTCCCTCTACCAGAAGCATGAGGGGATTTTTCCCTTCTAGTCACTTGAAAGCCTGGTTGAGCCTCTAGTGTTCAACTCACCAAGGTGTGAGGGCCTCCCATGACTGGGTCCCCTGGACTTTTAAACTCTCAGACTTGTACACACTTGGACTCCAGAAATTTGTCAATGACTATTTAGGTGTTTGTGCCCTGGCACTGGTTTCTGTGGAGATTTTTTCTTACGAATTTCTATTCCACTGGGTAATTTCTATTCCACTAAGTATTCACCTGCCTGCCTCTTCACTTTTAAAACAATGGTTTGCCCTGCGATCTCATTTCTCTGACAAATTTAAAAAGAGTTGTTGATTTTTCAGTTTGTTCAGATTTTTGGTTATTGTTAGGATGGAGTGGTGACTCTTTCTTTCTTTCTTTCTTCCTTCCTTCCTTCCTTCCTTCCTTCCTTCCTTCCTTCCTTCCTTCCTTCCTTCTTTCTTTCTTTCTTTCGTTCTTTCTTTCTTTCTTTCTTTCGAGTTGGAGTCTCACTCCATCACCCAGACTGGAGTACTGTGGCATGCTCACAGCCACCCCAGCGTCAATCTGCTGGGCTCAGGCAATTCTTCCACCTCAGCCTTTCAAGTAACTGGAAATATAGGCATATACTACCACTCCCAGCTAATTTTTTCATTTATTGTAGAGACGAGGTCTCACCAAGTTTGCCCAGGTTGTTCTCAAACACATGGGTTCAGGCAATCCTCTCACCTCAGCCTCCCAAAGTACTAGGATTGCAGGTTTCAGCCACCATGCCCAGGCTACTTTCAAGTTTCTTGTATGCTGGACTAGAGAGCAGAAATCACTACTGTCTACTGTCTAATTTTAGGGTATTTTTATCACTCCAAATGAAAATGAAACCCCTCTTTTTTTTCCTCCTTGCTTATCAGTTTTGGAAGTTTCTACTGCCATATCATTAGACTCATAGATTCTTTCCTTAGCCATGTCTAGCCTACTAATGAGACCATCAAAAGTATTCATTTCTGTTACAGTGTTTCTTATATCGATCATTTCTTTTTAATTTTTTTCTTAGCATTTCTATCTCTTTATGCTTACATTGTCCATCTGTTCTTGCAGATTGTCTACTTTTTTCATTAGACACCTTAGCATATTTATCATGGTGGTTCTAAATTCCTGTTCTCATAATTCTGACTTCTCTGCCATATCTGAGCCTGGATCTGATGCTTGCTCTATTTCTTTAAACTGTGTTTTCTGCTTTTCAGTATGCCTTGTAATTTTTTTGTTGTAAGCTGGACATAATGTACTGGGTGAAAGGAAATCTAGTAAATAGGCCTTTAGTAATTGGTGGTAAGGATTGGGAGAGAAAAGTATTCTATAGTACTGTGATTAGGTCTCAGTCTTTGAATGAACCTATTACCTTGGCTGTGATCTTCACAAATGCCTCTCAGTTTTTTCCTGCTTTTGGTGGGGTAGGACAGTTGGAGAAGACTGGAGTCTGGTATTACCCTTCTCCCATGTGGAAAGCTAGAGGGAGCTGCAGTTGGTTATTTTCCCTTCTTTATGTGGAAGGCTAGCATAGGCTGGAATTGGGTATACCCTTTTCCATAAGTTGGCTAGGCTGTGATGGAATCTCAATAGGTTAGGATCTAGGAAAAAGTAATTCCTCTTGAGGACAATCCTTGTTAAGAAGTACAAAATGTTCTAGTGCATATCAAAATGGTTATTTTTTCCCCTTCCCTCTGCCCAAAGCCAGAAGTGATTTTCCCCCTCCCTGTTATTCAGTGTGAGAACCTGGTAGATCTCCAGGAGATAAAATTCACAAAAAAGTGGCCCCCCTATTTGAGTTCTTGATTCACAGACTGTCCACACTAATCCTCTAGCAATTCATTAGTTATGTTTTAGGTTTTCCAATCCTGGTATAGAGGTTTCCAATCATGGGTTTCCATTCATGGGTTTCTGTTCTGGTACGTTGTGGTTTTCTCATCTGTTTTGCCTCTGTTCAGTTGTTTGTCTCTTCAATTTGAGGGCACAGTAATGTTCTTTGTGGCCTCACTTGTCAAACAAATCTGAGGGTTTTTTTTCAGTTTGTTAGATTTTTACTTGTTTTATAACAGTGATACCTTTCAAGCATCTTACATGTCATACGAGAAACCAGATGTCTCCTTTTACTTTTACCATATCTGTGTTTTTATATGTATAGTGTTTCTTGTAAACAGCATATACTGAGTATTGCTTTTAATCCAGTCTGACAATCTCTGCCTTTTAAGTATTTGTCATTTACATTTAATGTAATTATTGGTGTGATTAGATTTAAATCTGTCACCTAGTTCCTTGGTTTTTATTGGGCCTATCTGTTCTTTGTCTCTTTTTCCTTTTGTGGGCCTTCTTTTGGATTAATGGAGTATTGATTTCTGTGATTTTATTTTATCTTTATTTTTGACTTATTAGCTATCTCTCTGTTTTATTTAGTAGTGCTTGTTCTTGGGCTTACAGTATGCATCCTTAGCTTATAATAGTCTACTTTCAAGTAATGTAAATAATATTAAACTACTTCATATGTAAGAAGGTTAAAAGAATATGTTTCCTTTTTTTTTTTTTTTGAATCTGATTCTCACTTTGTAGCCCAGGCTGGAGTGCAGTGGCACACTCATGGCCACTGCAGCTTCAACCTGCTGGGCTCAAGCAATCCTTCTGTCTCAGCCTTCCAAGTAGCTGGAACTACAGATGCGTGTTACCATGCCTGGCTTATTTTTTTAATTTTTTATTGTAGAGATGAGGTCTCATCAAGTTGCCTAGCCTGGTCTCAAAACCCTTGAGCTCAGACAATCATCTTGCCTCGGCCTTCCAAAGTACTAGGATTACAGGCTTGAGCCACCGCACCTGGCAAAAGAATATGTTTCAATTTTCCTCTCTCATCCTTTTGCTATTGCTGTCATACCTCTTACTTCTATATATGTTATGAACTCCACAATATATTGTTATTATTTTTGCTTTGAATAGTCAGTTATATTTTAAAGAAAAACAAAAAGAGAAAAACTAAATATTTACCACTTCCTTTATTCCTTTGTGTGGAAAAGATCTAACTATTTTGGTATATTTCTTCTATCTGAAGATATTTCTATTATTATTATTTTTTTGAGTTGGATTCTCACCCTGTCGCCCAGACTGGAGTGCAGTGGCACACTCACGGCCACTCTAGCGTCAACCTACTGGGCTCCGGCAATTCTTCCACCTCAGCTTTCCAAGTAGCTGGAACTACAGGTATGTGCTACCACGCCCAGTTAATTTTTGATTTATTGTAGAGGGGAGTTCTGGCCATATTGCCCGGGCTGGTCTCAAATCCGCAGGCTCAGGCAATTCACTCACCCCAGCCTCCCAAAGTGCTGGGATTACGGGCTGAGCCACCGAGCCTGGCCTGAAGACAGTTCTTTAACATTTATTATAGTGCACATCTACTAGCAGCACATTCTCTCAGCACTCTTTCCCTCTGAAAAAGTATGTATCTTCAATTTTTGAAGGACTACCACCCTACCACACACACATTGGATATGAATATCTAGGCTGACTTCTTTCCCCAGCACTTTAAACGATTTTCATGGTTGTAGATAAGATGTCTCTGGTAATTAAAAACAAAAACAAAAAAAACTTGGCTTCTTTATATGTCGTATATCTTTTTTCTCTGGCTGTTTTTAAGAATTTTCTTGCTTTTCTTTTCTTTCTTTCTTTCTTTCTCTTTTCTTCTTTCCTTCTTTCTTTCATCACTGGTTTCCAGCAACCTAATTATGAAGTTCTTAGCATGGTTTTGTGTTTATCATCCTTGGTGTTTGTTAAATTTTTGAGTCTGTGCTTTTATAGTGTTCACAAAATTCGAATTTTTTAACCATTATTTTTTCAGATTATTTTCTGCTTTCTCTCTTCCCATCTTCCCCCTCCCCCATTCTGAGAATACAATTATGTAAATCAGCTGTCAATGGCATTAATGACTTGTTTCATTTCAGGCATTGTATTTCTCATTTCCAGTAGCTTCATTTGATTCCTTTTTTTTTTAGTTGGAGTCTCACTCTGTTGCCCAGAGTGGAGTGCAGTGGCCGCTCCTGGCCACCGCAG
>NW_007246185.1:339076-393333 GCF_000164805.1 Carlito syrichta
CCCAGGCGGGTCTCGACCCCGTGGGCTCAGGCAATCCACTCACCTCAGCCTCCCAAAGGCGCAGGATTACAGGCTGAACCGCCGAGCCCGGCTGATTTCTTTTTATGTTTTCTATTTCTTTTCTAATTACTTCAAGTAATGGAGAGGAATTCAAATGAGAGATGAAGATGAGGAGGATCCAAAGTCCAGGCTGTCAAACGGACTATTCACATAGACGCTAAAGCCACTGAGGACAATGTCAGGCGAGGTTGGTAGACGAGAGCAACAAGGAGGGAAACAGTCCTGTTTATTTGCCAAATCATGGATAAAATTTTTGCAAAGACTTTGTAAACTCCTTCATTCTCTTAAGCGTTTCTAATTATATCATGTGATGTGGTTCGTGCTCCTTTGCCAAAAGACTTGTGCATATTCAGTATATGTATTTTAATGTTTTTTATTTTTCAGCATTACATGATTATTTTTCAGGTTTAAAGGATTAAGATAAATGAAACAAACTACACTCAGAATCACTGTAGAGCAGAATATATAAATATACAGGATCTTTTATAGGACACAAAAATTATAATATTATCAAATAACAAAGAATAACATTCAGGAAAGGTAGGCAAATTAGACCATCTTGACAAAGAATGGTCCAGGACGTTCTTATTTAAAGTAGTACTTGCCATGAAATGATACTAGTGAGCCTCATTCTGATTATGTAGTTAGCATACATGTTCCTGTGCTAAGATGGACCAGGACAAATCCCCTAAACACCAGGACAAAATTTCTTCTCTATGCCTCCTTGCTTTCCAGCTTTCCTTTTCTGTGTTGGGCCAGGTATTTCAGAGTCAGCAGCCTCTGGTAGATTACCAAGCATCTCATCCTCATCAGTCTTCTGTCTTGTGTGCTTCTCTGTCCACTGCCTGGCATTTTTGAGGAAGACTGGCTTAGTATATTTAAATTCTGAGGATATGTCAGCCACGAGTGGGTCATCAGGGTTGGGTTCTGACATGAGCAGCTGAATAGAGGTCAACACAGTTGCAATGCTTAGGGATGGTCTCCAGGTACCTTTTGTTGGCAATTTGAGAACATCTAAACAAATCCTCCAGCTGAATCAATGTTTGGGTGATAAATTGGAGGGAGAAATCGAATCTGAGGGGGTTCAAATGGGTACTTCTCAGGAATGATAACTTCCAGCTTGAAAACACCTTCCTCATAAGGTGTGTTGTTTCCACCTAAGATTTGACCTCGCAGATCATCCATTTGGTCTTTAACTTGCCAACATATGATGCCTGAGGGTGGCTCTCTGGCTAACATGTGCAGCTCTGTCTTCAGACGGGAAGCTCTCTGCACAATTTCCAAGTAAACGGAGCCACACACAGTTCACTCCACACCGGAACTAGCTGGGATACACTGCGCGGACGCACCTCTTAACCCCGCAGCACACAGATCAACTCTCATGATTTTTAAAACTTGGAATCATGTTACAAAATCTTGCTATTTGACTGACCCAAATCCCATTCCCAGCCTCTTTCTAGAGTTAGCTATATGATACAGACCTGGCCAATGAGATGTGTACAGAAATATTCTATGGCATATTTGGGCAAAACCTTGCTTTCCTGAATCAGGCACCTCCTTCTCGGCCCTCAGTCTTTCCTGGTATATGGTAATGAGGGTTGGAGCTCTGGCAGCCATCTTGTGACCACGCATAAGGATTATAGTGACCTCACTATAGTGATTATAGTCCTGTTACAGTTGAGTCATAAAACTAGTATCAGTAGCACTTACTCTGGATGTCTTGATATATGAAGTGGGGGAATCTATCTAAGATGCTGTAGCAGACTTTTGCCTCCAAAATAGATTCTTAATATACATGGTGCATAGCAGAAGTAAGTTCAAAGATACAGGTCATAGTAATGAGTTGGCGTCTTCTGATAGCCAAAAGCCTGCCCCCCCACCAGTCCACCCTATATTGTTTAGCATCTTGACCTCCCCAAACCAAACAAGAATATAGATTTCAGGTCACCAACGCCCAAGATTAAAATAATAGGAATTTGCCATGTGCTGTGTCTCACGTCTATAATTCCAGCACTTTTAGGAGACCAGGGCAGGAGAATTGCTTGAGCCTAGGAGTTTGAGACCAGCCTAGCCCGCATAACGAGACCTTGTCTCTACAAAAAAAATATTTTAAATCTTGCTTGGCATGGCAGTACATGCCAGTAGTCTCAGTTACTTGGGAGGCTGAGGTGGAAGAATCCTTCTTTCTGTCTGAGTCCAGGAGGATGAGGCTGTGGAGAGCTGTGATTATGACACTGCACTCCAGTCTGGAGAAGAGAGTGAGATTCTGTCTCAAAAGAAAGATATAAAATAAAATTAAATTAAAATAAATTGATCATTTTCTCCCTGGTCTATTCCTGGATGGTGGCCTATATTTTGTGGATTATATATAATACAACCTACAGTGTTCAGCAATCCAATTTATCCCTAATGCTAATATTTAACACAGATTCACAAATAAGTTTATTGAAAAATGTCCCACTTAAAGTAAGAAATCTACCTCTAAAAGAATGTTAAAAAACAAACACCCAAATCTTTTCATTTTTTTCAGTGGTTCAGTGGGTGTCCCAAGACCAGACATCCTAAAGGTATTTGAGTTTATCTTAGAAAGACTGATAAGCAGCAATAAAATCAAAGGGTACAAAGCCAGGAAGCAGTCTCAAATTATCATCTGAATAATTGATATCAGGACATATTTTTAAAATTTAAAAACTACGGAGGAAAAGGATTAGAAATTGTAACAAAAGCAGGTGGCTAATAGAAATGGGAGAATTAAACTTTGTTAGAGATTTTCCTGGCTTACTCATACTTAGAACCACTAAATTAGTTTCTCAGGGCTTAATGCAACACAAACAGTTCATTTACTTTTCCCTAATTTTCCCCCTAAATTTTAATCCAAGCTCCAGACACATGGACACATATTCTTTTGTATGAATGTTTATGAATAATTTCCTCTTAAACATATTAAGCCATCACTGGATTTTGTTGTTGTTTCTCTCTTCCTGGAAATAGCTTCTCACCCTCTTTTTATATTATTATACCCAGCAAAACTATGTGGGTCTAATACATCTAGTCTTATGAAATAATCTGAAGTCTTGGCTGTGCCTTCTAATAAAAAAAAAAACAGCATTTGGTTTTGAATACAATTTTATTTAGCTTTGGACCATCTCAAAATATACAGGCATGTAACTGTCACTCAAAAACTCATTCCTTCACAATCTAGTCCAAGACCTTAGTTAATAAAGTAGTGAGTTCAATACAATTTCAGTACATTCTAACATATTTTAGAACAATATATTCAGACATTAATACTAATAAAATAGTGGCATTACAGTTTTTTTGCATTGGCAGAAAGTCTCTCATTCTAAAGACTGGTTTCTAAACTCCTGTTTCATCAAGACTTGAAACATAGTTTCCTTAGTTTATTATTCTTAAGGAAATACCTTTACCAACCAGAAAAAATTAGAAAAAGTCTTCTTTTTTAAGAAGGCAGATATTCTCTCAGAACATGGCCTAGATAATGTTCCTTTACTTTCGTAAATATATATTCTCTCTTCTCTGTTTTTTTCCCCAACAGTTAAATGTCACCATATGTGCCAGTTCTCTAATGGAATATTCTTTCCTCTTCCCTCTTTGTCTCTATGTCAGCCCCATCTTCTGGCGGGAGAAGAAAGACAAAAGTGCATTGGCATCTCCAAGGAGGCAGCTGACCTGATGCATCTGGAATTGATTAGTTAGGGCTAGCATGGGAACTCATCCTGGAGGCAATGGCCAGTGCTGGGCAGGTGAAGAAAGGAAGGGATCCCTCCAAACAGGTGGAAATAAGGTGACGACGTCTTGATCATTTTTCAATAATTAAAAATGACTATTAGCCAAGAGTAGTGGCTTATGCCTGTGGTCCTGGCTACTTTGGAAGCTGGGGTGGGAGGATTTCGTGGGCCCAGGAGCTCTGAGCAACATATAGTCTAAAAAAATTAACATATCTTTTAAAAATGCTCTAGTGGTAGCTTTCTAGGAAACATGAAAATTTTAATGTAAGTATATTACTATTGTATAGATTGTATCGTATAGATTTTGCATCTATCTATCTATCTATCTATCTATCTATCTATCTATCTATCTAATCTCCACAGAATCTCCCATGGTAGTCCTTTGTAGGGAATTCGTATCATGTTAGTGTTCCAGATGCTAATCTTGGACCTTAGCCACTAACTGGAGTTGGGAGTCCATTCAAGGCCAAGTGTATCAGTCTTAATTGTGTCCTGTTCATTATCCCATTCTCCCTGACATGTCTCTGCAGCTGCTTCCTCACATGTGAGAGCCATCTGTTGATCCTCATTAACGTAGTTAGATTTCCCCCAAAGCAGAGCCTGTCAAAGGGTTTGGGTGCAAGGAGTTTATTTGAGAAGTGATGTCATGAAGCACAAAGAGAAAGTGCAAAAGTGAGGCAGGAGAGAGACGAACCAACTGAGGGTACATTAATGATCCGGTTCCGTTGCCAGCAATGAGGGCTCAGTTCTGCTGGGGACCCTCAGAGAGACTGTAGAGAACGAGCCTCAGGTTTGCCCATTGAGGACCACCAGCTGGAGTGTGTGTTCACTAACTCCTGTCCCTCTCTGGTGGAGTCACCCCAGAGGTGTCAACGCCTGGTTTCTGGCCTGTGGCCAGAGAATGCTCAAAGGGTACAGGCAGCTCCTGCCCTGACATAGAACTGCCTGCAGTGCCCCAGGGCTGGACCAGTGGATATGGAAAGTGCAGAGAGGAACCCTCAGCAGTGTTGAGGATAATGACACAGCTCAAAAGTCCCATGCATTTTTCTGAGCCTGTGGTTCTGCACAAGCATTTACGTGGTGGGTGCCTGGTGTTCTGGGAACTCATCATCCTTAGTGAGAAATGAGAAATCTACAGAGAGGACAACTCAAAATGGAAACAGTAACACCTACGGTAATTGTGCACCTAAGATGTGCAGGCCTGGTTTTTTGTACTGAGATAGAGATTTCATCCAGCATTTGTGCCTTTTTCTGAGGCTCTTCCTGTCTTTCCTGGAAATATACCCCCCCATCCACGTTGCTCAGAGGCATTGAAGCCCCAGCCTAGCTGCTCTTTACCTTTTAAAAATTGCCATAATTAGGTGTTCTTTCCTGGACTGGGGGGGAGCTTTGAAAAGATGGCACCTGGAAAGGGTGGTAAACGTCTTTTAAAAAAGACAATGTTAAGCCGGGTTTGGTGGCTCAGCCTGTAATCCCGCGCTTTGGGAGGCTGAGATGAGTGGACTGCCTGAGCCCGCGGGTCCGAGACCCACCTGGGCAACTTGGTGAGACCTCATCTCTATAATAAATAAAAAATTAGTCGGGTGTGGTAGCGCGTGCCTGTAGTTCCAGCTACTTGGAAGGTTGAGACGGCAGAGTGGGACTCCAACTCAGAAAACAAACAAAAAAAGAAAATGTTAGCAGTGGTTTTGGTGTTAATCATGCCAAGAAGAATTATTATTTTCTGTGAGTTAAAATGCTATAACCAAAGAGATAGACAAGTCTCACTGGGTACACTCATGTGTATTCATACACATATATCTGTGTACACACATCACAAGGCCAAACCATATTTAGACTCTGCATGTATACCCGCATATGTATATGTATCAAGATTATGTTTTAAAAAATATTTAATATTAATTTTAACCACTGACATGAATACCTGTATGAACTTTTTCTCTCTGTTCGGCAATGATTGAGTTTCTTGGAGATGCTGAGACATCACACACACACACACACACACACACAAAGTAACTGGTTATCCACACTTTCCATCCCTTTGACAGTTCACACATTGTATATTTCCTGCAGAGCTGCCACTTGTCTGAGACTGTCATGAGCAGGGGGTCAGTGTGTTTTTTGGTAACTGGCTCCAAGACACAGGGGAAGTAATGCATTTGCTCCTTGGGCATAACCACTCTGGCCTCTCTTGCTGTTATTTTCCAGGTTTACAGAAAGGCGTTGTCTAAAGGGCCTGAGGTTGGCATGCAGCACCCCCCCCCCCACACCTCTGAGTTTGGTGACATCACATGGGTAGCTTAAAATTGGGCACAGTGGGAGCATTTACATCCTAGAAATGGGCACACGCTACAAATCAGTATGGCAACCCTGTAAACCTCCCTTCTTAACCATTTACCAGAATACCCCTGTAGTGAGCCTTTTGCAACTCACAGAAAGCAAGCAAGTCCCTTTTGCTACGGCTGTTCTGAAGCCTGGAGTATCACCATCCGTGCTATGTAACTCCTGAGTGGCACCTGTACCTCAGGCGTGCTCAGGGGTGGTGCCCTGACTGGACAGTGTGTTGGCAGGCAGTGCTGGGATTCCTAACAGGCATGCCCTCCTAGGTGAGGCCTACCCCAAAGCGCACACACAGTCTTGAAGCAGCCATGTTAGCTTACTGGCAGCTGGTACACAGTGTGCAATCCTCATTTGCAGACTTCTTCCCTTCACTTCTAAAGAGGCTTTAAAAATCCAACATTAAAGTATACTGATCAAACTGGAAATAGACTGAAGGTCTCAAGGGCTTTTTAAGCAGTCCATCTATCTCTGTGGGGCAGACCCGGGCCTCCAAGCTGCAAAAACACCTCCTCTAAAGCTATGGAGGGCTAGGAACAGGGCTGTGGAAGTCATGCACACTGGGCGCCCTGCCTTCCGGCTCTTAAAAGGTTCAGTTAATTACCCTCTTAATTAAAGAGGGCACATAGCCTTATTTCATCCACAGGCTTAAGGGACAGAGAAAAATTGTGGCCTTTGCATTCTTGAGGAAAACAGGAAGAAAAACCAACAGAGATCACATTTCAATAGTCTTTTGAGTCCAAAGAATTCAAAGGAAAAAGAATCTTTCAGTACTCTCTCAGCATCTTAGATTCTTAAAGAGATCTACATTTTATAACTAGGGCCTTGTTTTGCAGGAACCTCTGGGGCTCCCTTAAAATGAACTGCATTCATTTCCTTGTAATAGCTAAACTCGTGTATTAATTAGTCATGGCAATGAAACAAACAAAAAATGATAATGTGTAGATAATTTAAAACAAATCAGCCAGAAATCTACCCTTAACCACTGCTTCCCACTCTGCAACCCTGATCAAAGATGGCTTTAAATATGGAGAAACTGGTAACTGAGTATGGTAATGACTCAAAATTAGACAACCAAAGAGAAAAGCAAGAAACTGACTAACTTACCCTCTAAATTGTTCTGCAGATACTATCCAGTGTACATGGCTGTTCCTTAGCGTAAAGTTCCACACCCACCTTTTTGCTATGGTTTAATTGTCCCTCAAGAGGCAACACACAGGGTACCACAAGCCAAGAGAAAAATGGGAGAGGGCATGAAAGACGGAGAGCTAGACTAAGAAGTTTTTGGGCAAACTACTTTTTTTATTGCTTCCAGAAAGATAGGACAGAAACAAATCTGCACTGAGTCAAAAGGTCAAGCTAAAATATTTGGCCCCAAATACTGTTTAGCGAGTTTGTGTTTCTTCCCCTGGGTGGTGGCGGGAGGGAGGGTGTCTACAGGATGATGATACAGATAGACACTGGTCCTAGAGTGGTCAAGTCCAGGTCAGAAGGTCACAGGGAGAGGAGTGCTGGTTGTGCGGCTTAACACCCCAGGCCATGATTCCCTTAACAGTAAGAAAGAGAAATGGGGAACCATCTACTGGAAATGGTCTCTAACAGGCAAGGAGAGCCTTACACCAAAAGCTTTTAAGCAAAAATGACACTTTCATCTTTGAAGTACTTAGAAAGAACAGTACTCTGGAAAACAATAATTCACAAGCTAGCTGCCAATTCAGATGACTTGATCACATGTAGCAGGAATAGGTTTTGTCTTTCCTGTGGTTTTAAGTCCCCACCCCACACAAGCACCTATTTTCTAGAAAAATATTGGCCACCATCACTACAACTTTATACAATTCCTAGAGGAGCAAAAGCTGGTTTTTAGCTAACCTCAGAAGCCCAGATGAGTATTTCTATAAAGGTCACCTATGCCAGGTCTTCTTTTCCCACGTGGAGATGACCCATTAACTACCAGTGTTCAAATGGGGAAAACTCTGAAGCCAGGAATCCTCCTGAGTCCAGTGTACTACCCAGCAAACCAGGGGAAATGTTTTTACTAATTATAAGATTGCCTCAGGTGGCTCTTTTTAAGTCTTTATTGGGCAGCTATTTACATTTTTAAATAGTTAATTACAATTTCGGGCAAGCTTTTTAAAAGAGTAATTTGACAAATACTACCAATATATATTATTTCCACTAAAAGAAACTGTTATATTTCTGATTATACACAGAGGGAGGTTTGTGCATGTTTTAGAAACCATTAAGCGTGTTTACTTTGGAAAATGCATGTGCACTACAAAGTGTTTTAAGGAAGGAAAGATGTGTTCCAATACTCCTTATAATAAAAAACATTCTGAGTGGGGCTAGGCAACTTCAAGGGAAGCAAACTCAAGAATGAAGAATACTGTAGTACAAAATTATGGCCAAAAATACTGTATTTTTAACCAGCAAGATCATTGGGGCATTATTATACAACATTAGGTGTTTTTTGCAAAACTAGTTCCCATCCCCAAACAATAGACAATACATGCATTTGAATGACATTTTAAGAACAGTAAATATGATTCTTTTAAATACTGCAAGTTAAAAATGTTTTCTGACAAAACTCCCTAAATACACAGTTTTAGTAAGGGTTTCCAACATGATGATGGGTGAGGAATCCAGCACGAAGCTGCATTTAGAGAGTTCTTTGAGGAAAAGAAATCCACCAAAAACATGTGTTTCAGTCAAAGTAACCTGAACAAAGTTACACAGTAATTTTCCATCTTTCTTCCCTAAACTTAAAAATATTCTACTGGAGAATACCTTCCTCCCCATTATTTTTTTCTGTCTACCAAAACCTTATATAAAAGTCAGAATTCCTTTATCCAAGTGAGATCCAATTTTACCCAATAGATGTTTTCATAACATGTAAATGGTCATTTACTATTGAACTGGAATCATATGGGGAAATGGAGGACACATGGTAGATAGGGAAGGTAAGGAAGAAATTAATATTTCAGCACCTACTATGTGCTAGGTGTGTATGCATACTTTGAACATATGAATCTAGAGGCGAGAGTATTATTGAAAGAGCGTGGTAGTTGGGAAGACAGCAGGAAATGGTTTGTTATTCTGTGAGAAAAACAAATAACAAGTTTAGACTCTGTTCTAAGTTATCTACTAAACAGCAGGTGTCTGGCTCCAAAAATCTCTAGCTAATCATATACAACTAAGTCATTTCTTTTCCTAATTTGATGGAACCAAAATGAAATCCCAAAGACACAGTTACCAGGACAGATCTGTTAATGCTACATATGCTTAAACGTACAATATTACTACTTTTAATTTTTTGTGTGTCTCTAACCAAAGATATAGTTTTGGAAGAAAATGTTAATGTATACCAAGCACACCTTATTTGTATCAATTGAGATGTTGTCAATGACCAATTAAGTGGTTTTCAACCCTTATTTAATTTTAAGAAGAGCAGCAATATACATTACAATATTTGGGTACACTTTATTTTTATATGGGTTAATATTCTGCTATATTTCATTTCATTCGTTCTTTTTGAGAAACTGAAAACAAAGGGAAATCGAAGGTATCGGAAGGTAATTTGAGGGTCAGTCATTTCCAACCAACATCTGAGTCTTGCAGTATATCTCTTTATGCAGCCCTTTCTTCCCATTTTTATTTTTTTTGCAAATAATAAAGTCATTTTGACCCAAATCCAGCACAAATAGCTTTTCACCAATTCCTAACTTAAGACAACTAAAATTTACAATCATGTGGCAGTATAAATTTTAAAATTACAGTTCGTACACTTTGACAATCAAGATAGTCTGAAGTACAAAAAAGTAAATTGCCCTTTACTAAATTACCTTTTTAAGATAGGCCTGCTAGTTAATCTATCAACCCCCTCCCCCCAAAAAAACAAAAACAAAAAAACAAAACAAGGTTCAGGAGTTCTTCAAATTCCTTTAGTAGATGTCAACTGCTAGTAAACAACATATGCAGGTTCCTAAGATTTTTTTTCCAGTCTATTCATGACATTCAACAGAGCTCTTTATATGGAAATGTTAAAAAACAAAACAAAAAACAAATCCAAAACAAAAACTTCTAGGGGATTTATTTACTTTTGAATGGGGGTGTTATTTCCCTTTGTTTCAGATGAGGCACAAACTTCTGAATTTAAGCTCTGTAAGGCATAGTAGAAACCTCCAATTTACAAATAAGGACTTCTCTGGGGGTTGGAACTGCCGTGTCACGCAAAAAGGGAAAAATCATCTGTAAACTGGTACACTGCAATGTGTTAAGTGAGTCATGAAATGGCTGCTTGCCTTGGTATGCTGAAGAAAGGTCTCTTGTGTTTTTGTTTTTGAATAAGACATGCCCAAGTCACCATAAAACTCGCCACAGGCCTCCATTACCTAAGCATCAACAATAGGAGTCCAGTGGTACACGCTTATAATGCTTGCAATCACAATATAATATAAAGCATGAGTAAACTTTGTTTTTATACAAAACTGAAAAGAAACCCTTCCCGCCCCTAGTCCCTTCAATAAAACCCCAAACAAAGAAACAAAAAAGAAAATCCTTTAGCTTTGATTGACTAGTGTGGATACAATTAGTTTCTATGCATCACTGCTGCTAGGGTGATCAATTTTTTCCTTTCTCAAGAGAAGGGATCTTGTCATGCACCCTAGGATGAACAGTGAAGCCACGAACCTCAATTCTGCATAGCAAATTCCATCCCAATTTCATAAAGACAAATAGAACAATCTTTCCCTGTTTTGCTCGGCTTCTTCGAGCTTTGAGATCAGGTTTAATTGACTACATCTACTATAGCTCTATTAAATAGAATGTCTTGATTCCCTAAAACTGTAACACTTATGATCTTGTGATGAGGTTTTCTCTATACACACTGTAGGCCTTCAAATGTTGTTATTTTTTTATTTATTTTATTTTTTTGCTGCACCAATTTAAGATCGCCCTTTCAGGCAAGCAGTGGTCTCTAGCTGTTAAAACATTTCCTTAGTGGATCACAATAGCTTCTAAAACTGCCTTTCTAGTAAAGGCCATCAGAGAGGTAATACTAAACTGTGCATTTGCCAAAATAAGAATATGAATTGTATAAAAGCTCATATTCCAATCCGAGATCAAATGGCAAAAGTTCTACAAAGTTGGTCTCCATGTTTGTATAAAAGCTCCGACTGATTTTATGTATTTTACTATGAAATTACCTTTGGGTCTTATAATCAGTATACCTCTACTCAGGAATGTGCAAATGATTTTATACAGCACGATGCTAGTACCGCTCTGTATGATAGTAAGGTTTTTTTTTTTCTCTTCTTTTCTAAATGGAAAAAAAAATATCCCTAGTCAGAAATAAACTGACAAATTTACATTCTCCTCTCTTAAAAAAGTAAATAAAATAACATTATTCAAAATGTGAATTAGCTATAAGACATACAATACAATTACATAGATACATATCAATACAGCACATTCAATCTGCCAAAAAATTAATGATTACAAAGCCAGAATGGATGCTGCAATATCAAGAGAGATGTATGTACAATGATTAGAGCATTTGGAATTGCACTACACCTATAGGCAGTCTGTTAATTAAATTACAGGTGCTTTCTGAGCAAGGAACAAAAAAGTAACCTGTGTTGTTTGAGGCTGGGAGAGTCAAGAATAAGAACGTTTCTTTACAGTTTAGTAACTTTGGTGCTCATCTAATAAGCCGTTAATTTTCTCCCTCCCCTTTGTTGTTCCAAAAGAATCATTTCTATAGAAGTTGAGACTAGTGCCAAATACCACTGTAGTCCAAACGAGACCAGCATCATGGCCTAATTCTAACTTCCCAGCAGCTTTAAACAATCATCATTTATTTTCTTAAATCACATTTCAACTCAAGCTGCTTGACAGAAGCTCATCAATATGTGTGGTATGTTTTTTGCATTTGTTGAAAAATTGCACATATAGAATTCCAAACATTTCTCCTAGTAGGTTCAGTTACATAAATACATGTTCGACAGAACACTGAGAGGTGACTTTCGAGTTAAGTCCACAAGTTCAACCTGACCAGTCACCAGTTCAATAAGATCCTGAAGGTGGTAAACTAGCAGTCACTTCAGATTTTGCAAATTAAAGGGTCAGAATAATATTCTCAACCAATGTTCCTGGCAGCCTTACTTAAAGAACATAAAGAGAGACTAAGACTGGCTTCAAATAAAGACATCAGCAGATTTCATGTTAAATCACACAGGTTACTTTTCTACATTGCCGATTTGGACACCCCACATGGAACAAGAACACTAAACAATGTGATCGTAAGGGCAAAGAAAAGAATGGACTGTGAAATCAAATTTACAGTTACCAATTGTTTGGCAATTGGCATTTCTAGTTCATTCTCAGCCAGTCATTTTAGGCTTCACAGTCTTACTCTCTTACATTTTAAGATACTGGCTTTTGTTTTTTAAGTTCTTAGTCATTTTATTTTTACAAAAAGCCAGCTTTGGCAACACATACCCATAACAAAAGTCATTTTAAAAGTGTGGCCCAAACACTAAGGGAAAAAAAAAAAGGAAGAAAAATTTGAACCTAAAAAAAAAAAAAAAAATTAAGAACAACCTATGAAAAGGTTCTGGGTAGCAGCCATTGGGATAATGTAGTGTCTGTTGGCATTGTTTTTTTTTTTTTTTGGCATCTGCAATTCAAAGAGAGGATGATAAAGGGGGGGGAGAAAAGCAAAGAAGGGAGGAAAGACAATGGCACATGGCATTTCAAAAGAAAAGACTCCTGTGTGTCTGTGCCTCTGTCTTGCTGACTTGTGCACATTTCTCCAAGCAATCAAGCTATGGCTGAAGGTAAACATCTAAAAGAAATGACACTTAATCGTCAGATGAGCATCCACTGTCCCAGTCCAAAGTGATACAAGACAATATATCTATTAAAAAAGAAACTCTATGTGTGGATCCAGAGCAATACAGTTAAACCACAGGATTAATACACATAATCCTTCAGCAAAGACTACAAACGGTTAAATTAAGCTGATGTATGATGGCTTAAATCGAATGATGTGTCCTGACTGTATCATTCGAGAGAAAAACTTGACCAAGAATGGAACTAGGACAAAGGCCATTGTAACCTGGGAAAAATCAGGAGGGAGGTATGGATTAGGAAAAAGGAAAATCAGCTTTGTTTTGCTCAATAGGAGAGAGAGAGAGAGAGAGAGAGAGAGAGAGAGAGACTGATCTTTGTGAGTGCATGACTGAAAATTTAAAATACGTTGAGTCACAAGGTTTTGCCTAAAAAAAGAGAGGAAATGTGCTGGGACTGTACTTCAGCATCCTCTGTTTTTCCTCTGAATAGTTTAAATAAAATCATAATATTTACTACAAACTCTGTGGACACACTCACAGAGTCCAGGACGGCAATAAATTAGTATTATGCAAATTGTTTTCCACAGAAATACAGTCCCTCTTGTGTATCTTCAATAGCCCACCAGGGAAGGGAAGGGCGGGTGTCTAGGAGGCACAATTAGACCAGATTGTACTCCTTCAGATTCAACTGGAGTATGGTGTCCTTGACAGCAGCAAAGACAAAGCGGATATTCTCGGTGTCTGTGGCGCACGTGAAGTGGGAGTAGATAATTTTGTCACTATCTGGGTTCAGGTCCACGAACATCTTCAAAATGAATTCTCGGGCTGCCTGGGCATCTCTCTGGGGTCCTGTTGGCCAAAAGACAAGAGGCGTAGTTTGTTAGCTGATCCGCTAATGCATTCATTCATCATAAATTCAATAAATATTTATTGTGTCATTGCTTATGAAGCCTGTATCTGCATTGCAGAATTGATCTGTTATAACTATTTTCCCTACTAAGACCAGTTGCCCTTCCACCCAGTCACCCATCCACCCATCCAGAAAAAAAAGGTGGACAGGTGAAAACAGACAGATGACTTGAAGGCCAAGGCTAAGTTTATTTCTCAGCTTGGAATTCACTCTAATCCCAGGCGTGATAGAGAGCTACCACAGACTATTCAGCAGAGGAGTGGTAGCTTTACTTCTGTTCAGCTGAGTTAATTATGCTGGTTTCAGCAATATAGTGAGTGTGCATACAGACATAGCTGCCTCAGGCTCTCTTGTAACAAAACAGTCCCTCCAAAGACTTGACATTATGGATCATTTACATTCCCCAGACTGAACTCTCTCTTGGAATAAAACCTCTGTTCCTTAAGGCCAAATCCATCTACAGTGATCCTCTGCAGTCTCATATCTACAGACTTCTGGTGTTTCCGAGCATGTTACATTTACGTAGTATTGTTTGTATGTGACGATAAAATAATTGGTTTATATTTTCTGACATTGATTGAGGGGTCTTTTATGTACCAAAAATTGTCCTAGGTGTTTTGAAAATGGACTGTGATGGCTTTATTGGCATAAACTAATAACTTATTTAATACTTTTGCAATGAATTCTTAGATATGTCACTAAAGCACAAGCCATATTTTTCACCAAAGAAAAAATAGAGAAAGTGAACCTCATCAAAATTAGAAACTTTTGTACATCTAAGGACATTGTTAAGAATGTGAAAAGACAACCTATAGAATGAGAGATAATGTTTGCAATCATATATCTGATAAAGAGCTCTTATAAGTCAACAACAAAAAGACAACCCGATTTAAAAATGGGCCAAGGATGTGAAGAGACACTGCTCTAAAGATATACAGATGGCCAATAAGCACATGTAAGTAGTCAACACTGCTAACAATTCAGGAAAATGGGCAAATCAAAACCACAATGAAATAGATACCATGTCACATCTACTAGACTAGCTATAAAAAAGTGGAAAATAACTAGGGTTGGGGAGGATGTGGAGAAACTGGAAACTGGAACCCTTGTATACTATTAGTGGGAATATACAATGGTACCACTGCTGTGGGAAACTGGTGGTTCCTCAAAAAGCTCAACAGAAAATTACCATATGACATAGCAATTCTACTCCAAGGCATATATTCAAAGGAACTGAGACCAAGGGCTTTACCAGTTGTTGCACCAGTTTTTACAGCAGCATTATTCGCAATAGCCCAAAGGTAGAAACAACCTAAGTGACCACCAACAGATGGATGGACACCAAAATGTGGTATATATCTTCAATAGAATAGTTTTCAACCATAACAAAGAATGAAGTTCTTAAAGATGCTGTAGTATGCATGAACCTTGACAACATTATACTAAGTAAAATAAGTTCAACATAACAGAACAAATATTGTATGATTCCATATATATGAGGTACCTACAACAGACAAATTCATAGAGACAGAAAGTAGATTAGAAGTTGCCCGGGAATGGGAGGAGGAAGAAAATGGGGTGGTGGTGTTTAACTGGGGTGGTAAAAATCATTTTGGAAATACTGGTGACAGCTGCACAATATTGTGCATGTAATTAATGCCACAGAATCGCACAATTAAAATGGTTAAAATGGCAAATTTTATGTTTTATCATAATTCTAAAAAATTAATAATGCAAATACGTCAAAAACCACTGAATTGTATACTTTAAATGCGTGAATGATATGGTATGTGAACCATATCTCAATAAAAATGTTCTTAAAACTTACTGAAATAAATCCTGAAAAACGTTAATTGAAAATGTATTATTGTAGCCTGTAATCCCAGCACTTTGGGAGGCTGAGGCGAATGGACTGCCTGAGCCCGTGCGTTCGAGACCCGCCGGGGCAACTTGGCGAGAGCTCGTCTCTGCAATAAATCAAAAATTAGCCAGGCGTGGTAGCATGTGCCTGTAGTTCCGGCTCCTTGGAAGGCTGAGGCGGAAGGATCACCGGAGCCCAGCAGGGCGAGGCTGCAGTGGCTAGAAGAGTGCCACTGCACTCCAGTCTGGGCGACAGAGTGAGACTCTGACTCAAAATATATATATATTATTGTAAATTAGTAACAACCTGAAAATACCATCACCTTTCAAGTATTGAGCACCTATCTTATATTTGTCTATGTGTCATTATATATCTGCATTTCTTCTCATTTTTTCAAGTTAGTTCTACAAGCAAGAAGGAAGTCATACTGCAATTTCTTCCTCCTCTACTTCCTTCCTTTGAGCAAGACCCTCCCAAGATTCACCACTTAGGTTTTTTCCTACCGATATTCTTATCTACTGGCTGGGATAAATAAATCTTTGAGAACTCTACTCAGGGCCTGACCACAATTTCTGATGAACTGCATCCTGAGTTTCAGACACCAATTCTTTTCAAACTAACCCTTTTATAAATTGAGGATTACTCCTATGAGCTTATCTCTAACAAAGCCAGAAATTGGGAGGAAAGATTTATGAAAACAAATGGATTATCCTTAACTGTACAATTAAAAAAAAAAGTAATGCTTGAATTTTTGACTTAGGTGTACAGAATTGAAATTTTTTGTAAATGACTAAGAAGGCTAGCATCGTATTTACATAAAAAGTACAACTTAAAATAATATGTTTTAATATGTAAAAACATATACAAGCAAGTCTATATATTATACATACACACGCACACACATATATAATTATTTAATGTTTCATCTTTTCAATGTACTGTTATTAATTCACTAATTCCAGGGCAGTCACAGAAATACTTTAAACCAGAAACCAATAGATTGTTAGAGCTGGAGAAGCTTCTCATTTTCATAAAAGAACATTGTATTTCTGGCTTGTAAATGAACTTTTATATTATTTTGTACTTACCCTATTTGGGAAAGAAGGGACTATACCTTTTTTCTTTACCCTAAAGAATATCAGAACTAGATCCAAGTTCCCTGAAGTGTACTTGAAGGGTGTTATGTTTTTAAGCATAAATTATGTTATTTGAATAAACATAAACTAAAGAAATCATTATAGCCATCATAGCAGAAGCAGAATTCCACAGTCTCTATGTACAATTTTGCAATTCAAGTCCATGAGGAAATGGTAATTTCCCTTCCTGAAGAGAAATACAGAAATGGCATTCATTATGATTAAGACCTTGTAAGTACAGAAATGTGAAGTGTGAAATTTATAATACTATAAACATGTTTATTCCAAAAATTTCATTGCAGAGTGGGCCTACATTTTTTTCAGTCTGTTCATCTTACAAGGGCTTGGAGTGTCAGGAAATAACAGCTGTGCTGGCTTTGTGAATAACAAAATCAGAGCCTTTTTTCTTTATCCATGGCCAAGTTTCCTATGTGCATTATGTGTATACTGGAGGAAGGACACAGTAAAAAACAAAACCAAACCAAAAAACCTTCAGCTTTCAAAGCATTCACAGTGTGCACATTAGAAGGAAAATGCTCTGAGTGATAGGAAACCTGGGAAAGTTATTGGAGAAAGAAGACATGTAAAGAGATTAGGAAAATGTTGCAGGGAGAATAAAACAGCACTGAAAACACCCACTTCAGAAATAAGTGTTTTACTGAAGAAAAATCGACGATTGTGCCTATGTGGCTGAGTCTGCTGCAACTGAGAAACTTGAGTCAAAGTCTTTGAGAGGGCCAGCCCTGTGGGCACTGTGCTCCCTCAGTCCTGTGGGGTGACCCACAAGGCAGAGTGAGGTGTGCAGTGCTGTGTACGGTGCCGGCATCTACCATTTGCTGATTCAGAATCTCTCCTGCATATGTGAGGCAGACAAGTGTGTTTAGGTCTCAGCCACATGCCTCATGCCCATCTCACTCAGATAGATCTTGTGTGTAAAGAATGAGACTATTGTGGGAAAACAAGTTATCTATACATACAGTCATTTCTTTCCATAGTTTCCTCAGGAACACTGAGGAATACAGTCTCAGGCACTTATGACTTGTTTCCAGGCTAGTGGCAAATTAAAAGGAATGAAAGAGAAAACACTGTTTATGCCAAAAAAGTATTTGTTTTTAAAAGCACATAGCAATGCAAAAAAGAAAATGTACTTGGAGAGAAGATGTGAACACGCTAACAAAAAAAGGGTACTATTTCTTATATCTGATAATATCTCCAAACATTTATATTTTCAATTCACCAATGCGGCATCATCTTGTACGTATCTGAGAAAGGAACTTCATCTAATTAAATATTTCCCTTCCATGAGCCAGCAAAGCACCAAACGCATGTAGGATAACAAGATGATTAAAACTCCATCCCTGGTGTGTTTGTATCTTCACAGAAAGCTATGAAGCAAAACTGAATGTAAATTTTTTAACTAGTTACCTCTCTGAGGAAGCTTTTATAAGTACAAAAATACTGTTGAATTGGTATCTATCCTGGATATCATGTGTAGAAGTGTAATTCTTAAAACTGTCTATTCTCTTGTTGTTAATATACCTCTGTAACAGGTACTGAGCCACGTTTGACTCCATTCAATTCTTTTTCCCTCAGGAAAAAACTGAGTAGTTACATAAATTTGTCTAAGGTAGCACAGCCAGTGAGTGGCAGAGTTGGAACTTTGAGACATTCAAAACTTGTGCTACTATCTAGACCAAGGCTTGGCAAACTTCCTCCGTAAAGCGTCAGAGAGTAAATATTTAGGTTTTGCAAACTATTTTATCTCTGTTACAACTACCCAATTCTGCTATTCTAGCATGAAGCTAGTCATTGACAGTGCATAAATAAATAGGTGGGGCTATAGCTCAATAAAACTTTATGTATAAAAACAAGCAGTAGGCCACAGTTTGCTCCCCCAATCTAGACTCAAGTTTGTATGAGGATGGGGAGATATATGTTTATCCTGCCACATAAGCTCTTATAGAGCAGTAGTTGTGGTTCTTTTCATCTGTTTTACAGTGGCAGCATTTTGTTACCAATCAATCAATAAGTGTTTCTCAGAATGGGTTGAGTGTCTAGTTATTCAGGATTTCACAGTCTAGTTGAGGAGGGCAAGATCTGTTTCTAAGAACAAAGTAAATAATGCAAAGCCATATGAATACTGAAGTGGGTGCTACAAATTCGAAGTGCTGCACAAAGAACTTCAAGGATAGTTACCGTCACCAAGAATTGTAGGACTTCATTGGATCATGAAGTTCCAAAAAAAGTAAATATTTCCTGAATATTCATATGAGTAAGGTATCAGATTAAATACACACACGCTACCTATTATAGAGTGTATAGAACAATCCTATGAGTTTGGCCCTACGGCCCAGAAAAATCAAGTGACTTGATGATGGCTTTACAAATCAAGTGACTTGATGATGGGGAGATCGACTTCAGAGATTGGCCCTTGACTACAAAACTGCGTTCTCTCCCCAGAGAGAGGCAGAGGTGAACTGTAACCAAACAAAAGGGAAAGAAAGAGGGAAGTATAATAGTTGATATACAATTGGTCAAAATTACCAGATTGTTCCTTTCTCTGATCTGATTACTTCAAAACAGATGAGAAGTTGTTTTCTTTTTCTACGACTTTCAGAATTACTAAGGAATGAAATGCTTTGTGTCATTAAAAGGCAGGACAAACAATACTCTGTATTTTGTTAATCACAACACGCAGGCTTCGCAGGGCAACCACAGCAATAGTGCATGGTCGTGTGTTCAATCTTGCGTTGGTGTCTGGAGGCAAAACCTGTCCCCAGCTACTGGGATGTGTGATGAGTGCTGACTTACCATCATATTCTGGGAAGTAGTCAACTAGATGGGAATACATAATCTTCTCCTCTAGAAGGTCTTTCTTGTTTAAGAACAGAATAACCGAGGAGTTCTGGAACCAGGGATATGTGATAATTGTTCTAAACAGTGCTTTGCTTTCCTCCATCCGGTTCTGGAAAAAAGACATCAGAAAAACAAGGAGTGAATTACGTGATTACTCAACAGGTGACTTGTGTTTAATTCATAAATCCAACCCATCTTTTGTATGCATCCAGTTTTTGTAGCCTTGGCTTGGGTTTGTCAGGATTTATATGCAAATGATTCATGCCACATATTGGTTGTTTTCATTATGCAAACTTCTCAGGCTGACAAGCAGAAAAGAAGAAGAAGAAGAAATATCTGCTGAAATAACTTATAGTTGAGAGGGCAAATAATCAAAAGCCTTGAGAATCATGTTGTGTCTGGCACAGTCATAAATCTCCACCAAAAATTATTCATTCATGACCAAATACTTAAGATCTGAACTAAGAAATGAAATATCAGGCTCCATTTTGCATTTCCAAAACTATATTTATTTAGGTCCTCACAATTAACTCTATTTTAAGCAATCAAAACAGTTACTAAATTCTTTGCCCAAGTCATATCTGTATTTGTAGAATTATAACTACTTACTACATATATAGATTCCTTTATAAATGCATGGAAAAAAGTTTTTAAGACCACATACTTCCTGGTCATGAGTACATACTTTCTATGTTTCACTATAATATTCACATAAAATTGTGTAGATACACATAGTAATTACCTGGGAATAAAAAAATGTAGTATTTCTCACTTTCAGCATTTGTGAATAGCGTTCTCATCACCTGAAGCTATACTTTCAAGTCTACCTTGGTTAACAGAAACCGTACTGAATTCTCAAGGAAATCTGTTAGCTTGCTACCAGAAATGAAGATGCTATTCGAGGCTATTCCTGAGTCAAATCATTCCTCTTAAAAAAGTATGTATTGGTCTTTTGAGATGGCCTATAGCTTTTTCCGTGTCCCCTACCAGTTCTTTCTCCAAAGACACACCTCTCTAAATCATTCCAAACACCCTTGGGCCACAGATAAAGGCAGCAGACCTGGGGAATTCTCCTTTCCCTGAGGACTCAAAAGTCACGGCATATCAACACACTTTGTCCTGGACACACTCTCCAACCTCCTTAACTTAGTTCTATGTGTTACAGTTGAGTTTGGAGTTTGTTACAGCTGAGTTTGCCTGGGAACACTGCTAAGGGGAAGCGTGATGGTTGAGGCCAGATCATCCTGTTTCCCTGCCATGCGGTCTGGGCTCTGATTCAGGCCCAAGTCACTTGGGCCTTCTCTCCCCTTGCTTCTCATAATCGCTTTAGCCAAGCACCTCAACTGGGTCTATTAACTCCAGGGCTTTTGCTGGGAACCGGAATAGAGAACCTTACTTTCGTGAAGAGCATGGGAGGGGAATTATGTAGCCTCAAGAGCTTCTAGCAGCCATCTTGAAACAGTAAAAAAGAAACCAAGTCCTGTTTACCTGGCTCTAGCCATAGCTGAACTTAGTCATCATGCCTCTGAATTTTTTAGTAACATCAGTCAATAGTACCTTTTATTTTTAAAGTTAGTTTGAACTCTGTTTTTGGTTTTTTTTTTTTTGAGTTGGAGTCTCACTCTGTCGCCCAGGCTGAAGTGCGGTGGCATGCTCACGGCCACCCTAGCATAGACCTACTGAGCTCAGGTGATCTTTCCACCTCAGCCTTCCAAGTAGCTGGAACTACAGGCGAGTGCAACCACAACTGGCTAACTTTTTGATTTACTATAGAGATGAGGTCTCGCCAAGTTGCCCAGGCTGTTCTTGAACCCATGGACTCCGGCAATCCCCTCACCTCAGCCTCCCAAAGTGCTGGGATTACAGGCTTGAGCCACCGCGCCCAGCTCTGTTTTTTTTTTTTTTAAGTTACATAAAATACTTCTAGTTGAAATACCTGGATATATGCTCCCTCCAAACTTAAAAGAAAGTTAATGATATCTGAGTGATGACCACCATTAAGATTGGGGTTTCAAGCTGTGAACACATTTTGCAAAGATTTTGCCATCCTCCTGTAGAAGGCTCCCTGAGTTTCACAGTGCAGAGTTACAATGGTCACGTATGCACCTTTACATAGCCCTTGACTGCTGTTCTTCAAACCTCTAGGAAACTCAGCTCGCTAAGAACAATTGTCTAGAACCTAAATATGGTCTTGCTCTTTTCTTCTGTAAAGTGTGCCAGTTCAAATAAAGTTGAAAAGGCATACTTTTCCAAAGCAGATCTTGACCAAATCAGGTACAGCCCATTGTCCCCTATCCCTTCACCCTGTTAATTTTGTGCCTACAATGGCTTAGATAATTAATACTGATGAAACATGGGCTGATATGAGAGCACTTCATGGCTCACGGGATAGTTTATGTCACTGCATACATCTCTTTTATATAAATGACACACACAGGCCTTAAAAATCTCTTTACTATCTAAATGCCTTTTATTGGTTATCATAGATGGTGGTAGATTTTAAGCCCTGGAAATAATATTCACTGAGAAAGGATACCTAGCAGCTTGAGATTTTATAGGCTGAGCATTTAAAGATTGAAGAAAAACAAAGACTCTAATAAGAACTTGAATAATTTTTAACACATTTTAAAGAAGGTCAAATAGATAGTGACAGCCCTGATTAGAGAGTTAACATTTCCCCGCTTGTTTGTAGCTAGAAAAATTTTATTTTTATTTATTATTTTTTAATCAATATTTTTTATTATGATATTGTGGGGTACAGTTAAGGGTTAGGTATACAGATATGCTTCGTTCATACACCCTTGTTGATAAGAGGTGTCTCCCCATAGAAAAATTTTAGAAAGTCATACTGAGTTGTACTGTGGTCTTGGAAGAAGCACTATCTAAAGAGGGGGTACGCACACCTTGGCATCAACTGGTGAGTCTCCATTAGAAGACTTCTTTAGTCTTATATTTCGTATCATATTTAGTATTCTCCAGTAGGGGCGTGATGAGCTCCCAGGGGAAGGGGTCCTCATTGGGTTTTTGGCTGGAATCCTTCAAAGGGAAGTGGCTGGAGCTTGGGCAGAGACAGGGAAAGTGGGCCTGACTTTGCATTGTTACAGAGGGTGTGTCAGGTTTCCCTAATTACCAGATTCAAGGCTGGACTGGAGCCCCTAGTCTCCAGATTGAATCTGCTAGGAAGGGGCCTTGTACCAGCCCGCAGGACAGAGGCTAGGAGCATGACTGAGGCCCTCACTCTGTTCCAGAGACTACTGGCCTAAGAAGTTGTCCCTCTGTGCCGCTGCACTCAGGGCCAGTCTAGAAGCAGGTCCCCTGAAGCTTTATCCATGTATGTTTTGGGGCGGGCTCTAGAATATTTCCCCATTCTCCGTGTGACTGGTGGACTGGAGCTTGAGTTCCTAGCTCAGGGGAAAGCTAGAGAGCAAAAGTGGGCGGCTGACTAGAAGATGAGCACCACTGGGACTTCCACCGACCTACCACACTAAATCCTTGAGGGGGCCCCAGGAATCTGTGTCTTAACCAGCCCACCTAGTGATTTTGATGTACCTCAACTTTGTGAAGCACTACTGAAGATGAGCTTCTCCTACGTTCATCTCATCACCAATCATGTGAGGGTCTTGTTAAAACAAGGCTTCTGCTTCAGCACAGGGCAGAGCTTGAGGGTTTGCACTTCTAATAAGATCCGAGTCATAGGCCACACTTTGAGTTAGAAGGTACAGAAAGCTTGCCCAGCAAGGGACCACCAAGAAGAGGGCAACACTCCATCCCACTGTCGTGATAAGTGCACATTGACACATATAGCTGAGTGTCTGATTCTTGCACTAAATATCTAACTGTGCAGGCTTCATTCTTTTTGCTTTTCTAATTAAGGTGAGTTAACATTCTTACTTTATGCTGTATGATTTGTTTTTTACTCCATAGTGAAAATTCCTTATGCCTTCTTCTTCCCTCATGGGAGAATAGGTCCAAACCAACATGCTCTGTATCAAAGCCCTTGACTAAATTCTAAATGGACTAAATGAGATTTTCACGATGACTCACAAGGTAGGGGGACGTGCAGCACGTGAGCCATAATCCACTTTGCTCAGTAAAAACTGAAATCTAAGAGGGAACAGCATGTCTCAGGGGACTTTGCAGCACTTGCTTTTCAGTAATTTGCCAGGGCATGAGGTTTCAAGGAGGATCAATATACAAGCCATAGGTGTGACCCACGATAAAAAACAAGGAGGTTTTGTTTATTCCTAAAGAGGCTTAAAAGTAGTCAGGAGTGATGCTAATCATACCCTTTCTTTCTTGGGATTTTAACCAGTTGGGAAATGTACAAAGAGGATACTAGTAAAGGTTTTATTATTCCAAACACAGGGCTCCTTGTTGACCGGCTGGACTTGGTCTATGCATGAGGCCCAAGGAGCTTCCAATTCTTAGTCATCCCTGTCTGCCCAACTTCGCTCTCGAACTGGAAGCAATCATCTCTCCCAATGAAGAATAGCCCTAATGCAGCTGAAAAAGCTGGAAAAGAAAGAGCAGAGAGGGCAAGACCAAAGAGGCCACAGAGAGAGAAACCACAGTGGCGTGGTTGCTCTCTGCACAGTCACCTGTCTCAGATACATATGGCCAGGAAAATGTCACCGACTCACCCAGACCACACTGACAGGCAAGTCATTCCTCCCCTGGGTTAGAACCAGTGAAGGGGTAGAGCACTAAACTGGGAAGCATTCACTCTAATCCCTGGCCCTGGAGAGGGACTGGTGTTGTGGTAGAGGGCTGGGAGAGGAGGAAGACAGGGTTGCTGCTCCCTGCCTTTGAGCAAGATGGTGTTACCCATGAGTGTCCTCCCTCAAACAGTCATTGGAGAAAGCCCTGTTCAAGCCACTGGCGAGGGGTTTTATGCCTTTAATCTTGAACATCCCAAATCAGTTCTCAAGAGCTCCAATCTCCAGAAAAGACTGCCTTTTAAAGCATTCTGCTAACACATGACTGACTACCTGCCTACAGGGTGAAGCCCCACGTTCCAGCCTGGCATTCACAGTTTAGCACCATCTTCCATCTGAGCCCCTACCTAAATGCTCTCTTCTCTGGACACACTCCATGTCACCACTGCCACACAAGTGTGACTACACTTTCCTGGGCTGTGGCCTGCAATGCTTTCAAGATCAGGGGCAAACTGACTTCCCCAAGTAATCCTTCCCAGAGCCCCCAGGGGCTTACTCCTTCCCTCCATCCCCAGAACACGTTGTCCTATCCCTAGTCTGCCCCCCATTCAGTGGACGTATCCTGAGAGTTTGTGGGGGCTGGGCATGAGTACGTTGCACGCATAATCCCTGTCCTGAGAGACTGAAGGCAGGTAAGGCATAATTATAGGCCCACGTGGTGAACTCCAACAGTGATAAAAAGAGGAAGCGGGGGTCACACAGGGAGGAAAGGTTTGACTGGAGAGCAGGTCAGGGAAGGCTTAGAAGCAAAGGTAGTTTTTAAACTGAATCTTGAAAGATGAATGAGAGATTACAAAGGGAAAAGGAGAATAAAAACAAAGGAAAGGAGATTTTAAGCCCATCCCTTCCAAGGGATATGTGAAAATCCTGAATAAGATGGCTCACCAGGTTTTCTGATCTCTGTAACTTGTGTATTAAATAAGAAAATTTCTCCATTTCCACATTTGCATCTTATGATGTGGTCAGAGATGACACAAACATGCTTAAGTTCCATTAAAAACACATGTGTCCAGCCTCTGTTGTTCCTAAAATAAACTGCTGGATATACAGTGCCTTTGTACTTCTAATGCTAAGATGTAGGAAAAGTCCACCAGGAAGCCCCACTGGATAACTCAGGCGTGCAAACTAAACTGAAACGCAATGATTTCCCTGGAAGTAAGAGGCTACTGCCTTCCTTTGGTTCACATGTAAGCATCTTCTGATCAAGGAAAAGGCCAGATCCAATGAACATGGCCAAAGACCCAAATGGAGGCTGGTTTTCTTCAGGCTACTGCCTAGCACAAATTTCTGCAAGAAAAATTACCAGTGGGCCTAAAGGGATAATATTTCATTTCTACACACATTGCATCCCTGCTGCCATTGAGAGCTAATGTTTGCTCAGTAGGCTGTCTTTCCTTATACCTCTTTGCCAAGTTGTTGCTTCCCTCTGCCAAAAGTCAGCATTAAACTAGAGATCTGAACATTCATTTTGATAACTCTGTAACTCCTCATTATCTTGCCAATAAGTACATGTTCTTCTCACAAAACTCATTTATTTTCTTAGCAAAGAAAAATGTACACTAAAATTCTTTATTATTTTACCTGATACAAGTCACCCACCAGTCTGCCTCTCCCTGGTAGTATTCCCCCCCATCAATGCTTTGATAATTCACAATGAATTACATTCCTATAAGATCTGCAATGTAGCCCTGAAATGCAAAACTAGACACTTAAGAAATAAGCACACAAAAGGTCAAATCACCTCACCAATAGTCATCTATTAGGGTGTCCTCAGCTGACCTGAGGTAAGATGGACCCCAGAGAAACTGGGATGAAACTTTTCAGGGTCCAGATGTTCTTCAGTCTCAAAGAGACACAGAAGTCTTGAGTGATCCACAGACTCACCCATGAATACCAGAAGCCAGTAAGGTGTCTATGATTCTGTCCTCATACTTTCTGAGTTCATAGTTCTGTGATTCTCTGTCCCCCAAGCAAAAACAGAAAGCAAGAGCCACACACTCTACTTAAATTAGTGAAGTCCAGATACAAATGTATAGAGTGAATACACAAGCATGTCTGTGGGGTCAGTTGCTCAGTGGAAAGGAAAAACACACAGTGTACAATGCCTTATAATATTTTTTAACCCAGATCTTCAAAGTTACAGGTTAAAACGTCATCTGCTGGCCATATACTCCCAATTTTAATGCCTAGTAGCTCACAGGGTTTTCTCCCATATGCTGCTGCATGTGATGCAAAATGCCTATACCAGGTACCATTTTTTATCAGCATCATTTCTGCTTAGGAAATCGACAAGGACACTCAGAATACAGGGCTTTTATACCTTTTTATACTTTAAACTTTTAATTGTTACAACAACCTTCCCTATTTCTTCTCAGACATAACTCACTAAAGAACACTTTCTAGATGATTTTATTAAAGATCATTATTTTTAAAAAGCAAGACCAGTTGATTTACTTTCTATGTAATGGCCCATGATAATGTAAAATCTGAATCAAAGTTATCATTTGTAGCTTACCAAACACTGAAAGATATGAGCATGCTCTCTCAGGTATTTATTTCATTCATCTAAGTCTGTTGGGTGAATAAATACAACAACCCAAAAGACACAGAACTCCAAAGCTGTATACAATGTGCAGGCCTGTCTTCTTACTTGGGCAAAAGTCTGCTGTATTTGACTTTGTATCTCTAGCAGGATCACATTGTATGTGTCTTATCTGATGTCAACACTATGAGAATTCAAAACACATTTTGTGCCAAACTCCTGTTGGTGGGAAGGGGGGAGGGGATGAGGAAAAAAGTCCAGGAGTTCACATGAATCTGCTCTCTGAAAATGTACTGCAGCTGATCTGGCAAGGAGGGGTTGCTGACATGGCAGCGTGGCACAGTGGTGACGGACCAGGGCTGCGAGCCAGGGACCTCAGCTGGAAACATGGCTCTGCTTCAAATACCCATTGTGACCTTGGGCAAGTGGTTGAACCTCTCTGAGCCTCTGCCTCTTCATGTATCTCCCAAGGTTTGTGAGGGCAGATGAGATCATGCATGCAAAGCACTTAGCTACGGCCTGAGCACAACGTAGCCTACATCACTAATGGCAAAACTGCTGTGTCAGAACCTCCCACTGAGGCAATTTGCTTCCCTCAAATCTCTGGCCAAACTGTAAACCCAGTGAAATCTTTCCATTTCCTGGAATTATACACAGATGAGTTATCCATGGTATCGAATCCATACACATCTGATGGATAAGAAACTTGAAAACCACCCAGGTTTCTGCCAATTCCCCTCACACTGAGAATGTTACTTCCTAAGCTATCCACATGTTAAAGCGGAGTATCTTCAACATCTAAAGATGTTTGATACTCTCAACCCCAGAGCAAACCAGGGAAACAGCAAATTCAAAATAGAGATAGAACAGGTAGAGTGAGAAATAATTCAAGATGGCTTCCTAGCCATCATACTTCCGCTATCCAAATCAGACAACAGGGATGGAAATGATAAGGACACCAAACTCAACTGGATAGACATGATTTCCTTGATAATTTTCTTAGTCTTTGCAAATCTTTGCAAGCGATTATTTGCAATCAAATTTGGCATAGTCTCTAGGCTTGAAGACAGCTCCTGAAGGTTTTAATATTTAGTTTCCGCATATGTATCAATGTATGCTACCTGCACAGGATGTTTGGAGAAGAAAAGAAATAGAACATATTTGCCTATTACCTTCAGGTCTAAGATTTCTATGCAATGAGATGAGGCCAGAGGTGAGGCCCTTGTAAAGTAAGCGGGTGCAAACCAGAGTGTGTTGTAGGAGGAGGGAAAGAGGAATTGGAAAGAGACTGGAGGAAGGATCAGGAGGCACAAAGGTGAGCAGAGTCAGAACATAACTACAGGAAACAGAACAAGTGTGCAGTCCTGTGTGAATGTGGAAGCACACAATCCTAGAACTTAGAGAGATGGAACTAACAGAGATGAATGGATTAATATTTTCTAGTATTTCAGTTAAGCAACCAACTGCCTCCTTTCAAAGTCTCTCTTAGAGTACATCGATCTTTCTACTTAGCAATTACCCCGTGTGTGCCATATTCTTTATATTTGATGCATACATGCCAGTGATCCAAAGTCTATCCTTCACTTACATATACAAATTCCTTTCCTTTACTCATAACACTCCTGACTCACTGAGCTAGGAGTCAGATGTTTAACATTTTGTGTATTTAGAACCCTACCTTTTCAATTCATGAACTTTTCCTCCTCCTTCCTGTATTCCATCCGCACCCATCATCTCAGGGCAGTGCAATCAGCAGCCCAAGAGTGACCACCACCTCTTTGCTCTCTGATGTGATGCCTGATGGTCAAAGTAACTGCTTCCACTGCCTTTTAAAAATTGCTGTGTGTGCAGTCATCATCATTGTAACTCTTCTCCCTCCACTAAGTATCTAGGAGTCAGCTAATTGCCTTGGCTGTTGCAGTGGGCATTCCTTTCAGCCTGAATCTCACGATGACCAGTACTTCCCATTTTCTAAATGTGTCTATGTTGAGGGCTATAATTTGTTTTCCATGAACTAATGGAAATGGCATATATTTTTTGCATAAGTAAGATATGGATTTACCTTCAGACTTTAGTCAGAACAACAACTTATTCAGCATTGCAACCTATTCCAACTCCTTGGGTTATGACCCTGTTACTGTAAAACAATATTTCAAGCAACACAATCAAGTGAACTTAGAATGTTGCACTAAGCCAGTCATCAAACGAACCAAGGAAACAACTACATAGACCTACAGTATGCAGCTACTTGAATGGATGAACTCTAATTTTGAACCTCAATGGACCCATCAGAACTATGTCAAGAGTGTAAAGGTACAACTTGGCTGAACAAACATCTGTTCCCACTGCATCCTAAGTCATATGCTTGTATAAACAACTCATCTGCTATTTGTATCTCTTTGCTAGATTTAGCCAGAACAACGGACACAAATGAACTTAACACAGAAAACAAAGAGGGAAATACAGATTATTCCCAGACACTAGTAGACACTAGTGATTCTCTTTTCCTTCAGCATCACTGGTGAGGCACAGTGAGCACTTAATGTTGGCTCCAGGGCACAATTCAGGGCCAAGACTCCAAGACCTTTTTGTGTAGAACTGTGAAGAACAGTAAACAGAGGAGATGGTGGTGTGGCAATTTTAAATTTAATGTAAATGCACTGTCAGTTTTAATTCAACTTGTAATATGTAGACTGTTATTTGCATGTATACACAGTTGTGTGCAAACTCCTCAAAGAGTGAATGCCAATTCAATGGGGCCCCATTCCCTAAGAACCTGAGTTTCTAAAATTCTGATCTGACCTGAATGTTAACACCAGCAAAAATAAAACAAATACAGAAAACTCAACTGTGGAGAATGAAATGAATAAAATTTAATTGGCTTTTCCCAAGCTATACTTGTATTTATTTCAACATTTAAAAAATTACTTAAAGTTCAATAATTTCTTTTCCACCATAAAATTAATATGCGGTCATGACAGTAAATTTAAAAAGAAAGAGTATTCATGAGAAAAAAGTTCTCATGGTTGAATTGCCCACATACAACTACTGTTTCTTATTATTTTTTATTTTATTCCAGTCTTTCAACTACTCTTAATTTTGGGGGCTATTTTATATCAGTGTTATCTAAAAAAACCTTCTGAGATAATTAAAAACCATTTTTGTACCTGAGTTGTCTAATTTGAAAGCGACTAGCTACATGTGGTTACTGAGCACTAAAAATGTGGCTAATACAACTGAAAAAATAACTTTTAAATTTTATTTAACTTCAACTAGCTTAAATTAAAATGTAAATCCTTATAGCCAGGCCTGGTGACTCACACCTATAATCCCAGCACTTTGAAAGGCTGAGGCAAGAGGACTGCTTGAGCCCAGGAGTTTGAGAGCAGTCTGGGCAACAGGAGGCCGCATCTGTACAAAATAATAATAAAAAAAAAAAATTAGCCAGGTGTGGTGGCAGATGCCTGTAGTCCCAGATACTAGGGAGGCTGAGGATCACCTTGAGCCCAGGAAGTCAAGGCTGCAGTAAGCTGTGAACATGACACTGTACTCCAGCCTGAGAACAGTAGTATCTTCACAAAAAAATTGCTTTTTAAATATAGTTACAAAGGGCCTGCAACTACTATATTAGTACAGTTTTAAAGGGCTATGAAATTTTATATCCTGTATTTTGTTTCCAATATTACATTCCAAGCACGTTCCCATTTTAAAATTCATAAATATTTAAATTGCTTTACAAATTAGAATGAGCTTAATTATACTCCGATTGTAAAACACTTGGTTTTTGGAAGCACTACAATTTATGACTTTGTGTACAAAGCTGTTCATAGTTAAAATTTTCTTTTTTTAAAAAAATTGATGTATAACAGACATATGTAGTTTTGAGGTATATGTGATAATTTAATACATTCATATAATTTGTAAAGATCAAGTCAGTGAACTTGTGATATCCATTACTTAAATATTTGTCTTTATGCTATAACTACTGGACTTGTTCTCTAGCTATTTTGAAATATACAACAGATTAGTGTAAACTATAGTCACTCTACTGTTCTATTTAACACTAGGCCTTATTTCTTCTGTTTAAGCATATTGCAAATTTTAAGACTCTTGATTATAGACTTCCAGACAGCTAGTTCTACAAGGGTGAACTAACTTATACACCCTGTAGTGATGTGTGTAAACTTGCTTATTTTACTGTTCCCTACCAAAGCGGGAGATATACCCTTTCAAAATCTTTTTAAGTCAAATTACATGTGGCATTAAATGACACATCAAATAACACATAAGGTGAAAACAATGATAGCTCAGTGTTTTGATTTGAATTTCTTTGAACAGCAGCGAGGTTGATTTTCTAATAGATTTGCTAGCCTGTAGTATTTTATCTTTTTGAGAAATGTCTGCTCATATTTTTTGCTCTTCATGTTTTGTTATGGATTTATATGTACTCTTTATATACTGAGGCCATTAGTCATCATTTTAATTTTTCTTTTCTTTTTACCTTGTTGCCATTTAGAATTCTGAGTGTTTCAAAGAAGCTATCTGGAGAATATTTGAAACAAGATTAAAATAGCGTTGCTATTTCTAAGGTAAGCCTTTCCTAACTTGGAAAACAGTTCTACTTTTACAAAAATCAAATTTCAGTTTTCCAGTATTTCCTTTCCTTAAAGCCAGCTGTTCCTGGCACTAGCCAGCTCAGTGAATGCAAACCACAGCTCAACCTGAAAAGACATTCTGCAAACGGCATTAGAGCAGGGAGCAGGGTGTGTTCGGATGTCAGCTTCTTTTGTTTCACTTGTCCACTTCCTGACTCTACAGCTTCACTAAATTGCTGGAGACTCTGGATAAAATGAAATACAAACATGCCGTAGGGACTCAGAGGCAAGGGATTAAAAAGAACACAGACTTCCATGATAAAACTGAGCTAGAAAACCCTAAGTACTTTGATATAAGGTCTCAGGAAGATTTAATGTATCTAATATAAAGCAACCACGTACAGATCAGTACATCAGATAAAATCTGAACAAATTTCTGGTATGTTATGTCAGGAAAGTCCAAGTCTGGGGAAAAGAGGAATGAAAGAAAATAATCTAGAAACAATTCAGTAACATATTTTCTTTATTGTCTCAAAATATTTTTAAAGATTAATCAGTTTGGCCCAGAACCATGTGGCCGCCTAATTCTTTGGCCAACATGATAGAGTGAGATTAATGGGATAAGAATTTGACTTGCCTTGTGTCCAAGGAGATAAGCTCAAGGACTTACTGGGATAGTACTTTTGAGCCCTGCTCACCAGGGTGTCATCTGGCATCCATGACCGTGCCCACACTAAAGTTCTTTTCATTAGCTCTTGGCTTCTAAGTCTTTTATCTTCCATTCTTCTGCCCTCCAAGTGGGTAGAATTTCCATTAAGAAAAATTAGACAGTAAGTAAAGATGGAGAAGTAACATAAGGAATCAGAGTCAGTTTGGAAGTGCAGGGCTGAAATAAGCAGACATGTTGGTCAAATGAGAATAAAACTGAGGCAACCTATTGGCTAAAATTGTTTTTCGTAAGAAATACATAAAATATTCTGGATATAGATCCTTTGAAAATGAGCCTGGCACATTATTTTCCAAAGGTCATGTTACATTGATAAATAATAATGGTTTGTCATATAATGAATGGTTTTTATTTTCCTTTGTTAGTTTTCTCATTTTCTGGAATAATACATGATGAAACTTTTCAGATTCTGATATGCATTTGAATGTTATTTATTTTATACACAGTTTAATAACATTAATGAAAATAAATATCATTTGTTTAGTGTGAATATACACCAGACATTGTTCAGAGCATCTTAGTGTGTAAAAGGCATCAGGCAAACATTTCTGTAATGGGCCAGAGAGTAAATATTTTAGTCTGCGGGGCCATACTTGTCTCTGTCATAATTACTTAACTCTGCCAATACAGCAGGAAAGCATCTATAGACAATACAGAAGAGTATGGCTGGTTTCCATTAAACTTTAAGATGCTGAAATTTAAGTTTCATATAATTTTCATGTGTCACAAAGTATTATTCTTACTTTTAAAAAAATTTATATAATGGGAAAAACAGCCATTATCTTTCTTCCCGTAGCACAGAAGATGAAACATAGAAAAGAGAATCAATGTTTTCATTCATTCATTCAACTTTTAGTGTCAGGGTAGCATACGTAAAAATGCTTTTCTACATGTCTTAATACTTTACATCTGGCATTTTAAACCAGTAAAATTATTGTAAAACAGTCCTCGCAGATGCAAATAAGCTTCTCACGCTACTTTAAGCAACCTATACAAAATAATTCTGTGAACATTCCTAGTTAATGAGAGACTAACACTAATCTACACTGAATCTGCTCTATCCTTGCTTTTCCTCTCTGTTCCTCCAGACGACTGGCTTACAGTGTGAAGGGGAGGAAGGGAGAATTAACATGAAAAATTTAAGCCACTCAGCTTTGGCTTATATATCTCTAAAAGGTATAATTATGGGATTTGGGGAGTAAACTTTTGGCTAAAATCCTGTTATACATTGTATGTGTTATCAGGTTTCAACGATTTATTTTATCCTTTTCTACTACCCATGCTTTTGACAGTATGAACTAAAGCAAGGTCCAGGAACCTTCAAAAGCAATGTATTACTTGCCTAAAAAGATTAGTGTCACCATCTTGACTTACTGGCCATTACAGCAAATCCACCCCTCTCTGAAAACTATAAAGTGAACAATTATGTTTTACATTAACAAACTTTGAGAAACAATGGACTTTCTTTTTCTTTTTTTAAACCCCAGCATTCCATATATAATGTCCACATAATAGTAATTAACAGAAGGTGGAAAGGATATATAAAATGTGTGAAAAACTAAGTATTTTTTTAAAAATAAAAAAGCATTATTTACACCCATGAAAAACTGAGAACTGGCTGTAGAGTGTTAAGTTTGAAAGTTTCAATATTTTGTCCAAAGAAGAGTTTTTTTACTCTTTATTCTGTGAAAAGTTTGCTGAATAATTTTTCAACACTTTAAATAAAGTATTTTGTCTAAAACATTTGCAATGACCTAAGTCTGGCAGTCAAACAAAAAAGAAAAAAAAAGGCATCGATGTTCCTTCTACTAGGTAAGAAAACTGGATGTCAGGAAGTTAAGAAGATCTCTTCCAAAAGCTATTAACCCAGTAAGATGGGTGATGTTCAACACACACAAAAATACCTTTAAATACAACAAATAGAAACACACAAAAAATCAGCTCCTTCTATAGTGAAGAGATGCAGGGTGGGATGAAGGATCATTCAGGTATCATGAAGAAAGCAAACCACCTTGAAAGACCTGAAAAGGTCAGCATGTGAGTACATGCCAGTGATTCACATGGAAAAGTAAATAGGTGACAGACCAGTAAAAGCTGTACCTGTAGTCAGTAAGGCACAATCACAGACTATCAGGTGCTACTTTGGAGATTCAGCGGGAGAGGGCTCAGGGTAGACACAAAGTCATGAAAGAGGGTCTCAGATTGAAAACTTCTGGCGAAGTAACTCTTCAAGTGTCCGGTCAGTTTTTGAACTCAAAAGTACAAATGTCTGGAAACTAGATGTTCAAATAAGGGTCAAAGGAGAAGAGATCAGAACCAATTACACTGTTGAAATAGACCAGATGCGGGAAATGAGCACCATGATCTCAAAACTGCCATAGAGGCAAGGGAGGTAGCTCAGCTATTGAAGACGAACTTGTGTTAAAAGCTGGTGGATATTCAGTTTATGGCAAATGTCCACTTTGCCTGATCATTTTTTTTGATTGACTGATCGCTGTGCTATACTAGCTAAACAGTACGTTTCTAAGGTTTTGTAAGGTTTCATTCAACTGTAAGAAGATCATCTGAAATTCCCCAAACTGTCCCCTCTACCCCCCACGAACATTTTCATCTTCCTTAAGGCCTAAGTAAATGATTAAGGAACCACTGCTCCTGCCCTAACTCTCAACTACCCAGTGGGAGTTCAGAAACTGAAAGCAGAAGAAATTTGGAAGACAGGATCATAATGGCTTAGATAACAGAAAAGGAACATAGTCATATAACTATATATCTGTATCTGTTTCTACTGACTTTAGGAATGTAATTAAACAGCAATTAGGATCAGAGTGCAAGTGAGAAATCACATAGTCTCAATTGCCCTTTAAAGTACATGTTGGCTGAGTGCGGTGGCTCAAGCCTGTAATCCCAGCACTTTGGGAGGCCGAGGCGAGAAGACTGCGTGAGCTCAGGGGTTCAAGACCAGCCTGGGCAACTTGACGAGACCTCATTTCTACAATAAATCAAAAAATTAGCTGGGCGTGGTAGTGCGCACCTCTGGTTCCAGCTACTTGGAAGGCTGAGGTGGAAGGACTGCCTGAGCTCAGCAGGTTGAGGCTGCAGTGGACGTGAGCATGCCACTGCACTTCAGCCTGGGTGATAGAGTAAGACTCCAACTCAAAAAAAGCATACTTTGAATGTACCCAATAGTGACCACAAGACCATCCTGCCACGCCACATTTCCGATATAGACCGCTATTCTCTTAGTGGGAAGGGAGGGTCATGGTTCTTGTTGTGAAGGATACAGTTTTGTTTTGCTTTGTTTGCAGTCAGGGGCCTTGTAAAACAAGAACACTCCACACTGAATGCTACTCACACTACATAGGAGACATGCAGGAACCAAGACTGACTATGAGAATGACTGATCCCATTTCTCTGTCACATTATTTGACTGCATCCTTTTACTTGGTGAAAGGCAGCCCAGAGCATTTTATAAGATACTCTTGTCCTTTTCCCTTTTCTTGGCTGAGCATCTATAACTATTCTCTTAAATCAACTTCTGATGTGATTTCCTTGCATGATTCCATAGCTAGAAATGACAAGAGTCCTAAAAGATTTAGAAAGTCTCAAAGAGATGACTTGGACCACTTAATCCAATGCATTCTGATGAAGGTAAAAGGGACTTTCAGAATCATCACATCTGTAAAGGAAGCCTACCAATGACTTAAACTTTTAAAAGGACAAAATAGGGAGTAGGGACTGTGAAGAAAATTTCGATAAATAATTTGGTAATAATCATAAGAATTGCCGTCATGTGGTATGCATATTAGGTGCTCAAAAACTGTTAAATAAATGAACGTAAAAACTGTTAAATAAATGAACGTAAAAACTGGAAATAATCAACACTTCTGAAAAATGTCAGGACAACATGGATTTGAATGAAATTTTCAAGAACTTCCAGGAAAGACCTATTTATTTCAGTCTATTCCCTGAAACCCCAACAAAATTAAAAACAATAACAAGAAAACAACTAAATGAAGAAATTGGGAAGTAATTCAAACCACAGATGTGAAGGAATATCTGCCAAATATGTGATATCTGCAGTGAACCTAGACAGGATGCTGAAAACTATGAATCCCCTTTCCATGTTTTCATCAGGCTAAGGTTTGTATGACTAAATGATAGTGCCTAGAGACACTCAAGTGATTACTTCTCAATGAAAAAACTGGTCCTAGGAGAGGAAGGGAAAAGCCCAGGGAACATATGACTCTGTAACTTAGGGATGAACAGGAGGCAGGCCCTGCCATCTTTATCCTCTCCAGCACCAGGACTGCTAACTCATGAACTGCCTGGTGAAGAGGCAGGGAGAAGAAAGATTTTTAGTGCCTCACTGAAAAAAAAAAAAAAAAATCTAGGAATGCCAAAACCTTGCAGAAAGTTCTCAGCAAGAGAAACAGGGACCTAAGCAAACAATTGGGAGTAGGGAAAAGAGGGAAAGAAATCAGTAGAATGAGATTGATGCAAAAGACATTTCTGAAAGAAAAACAGGATACTGACTAAAAAAGAAAACATGTGGAAATAAAGAGCTCTTAGAGTTTCAAAATTACATATGATGGCAAAAACACAAAAAAAATTTGGAATATAACTCTAGAACATTTGTCAGTAAGTAGAAAAAGAATAAAGTTGTAGAGAAAAGTTCAGAAAAATGAAAAAAAAATCAGTCAAGGCATTATCCCTTCAGCTAAAAAAAATTATAATAAGAGAAAACAGAGACAATTTTCAAATGATTGCTACATAAAATTTTTCTTATACTTAAATCACTAGATTAAAGGGCCCCAGAAAGGCTGGGTGGGGGAAAGGAAGAAAGTCCTATATCAAAATAGAACCTCCCTTAAATTTCAAAATATTTAAAATAAATAAAAGATTCTAAAATATATCATAGAAAAGAAGCCACATATAAAGAATAAGGAAACAGAAGAGTTGTGGATTTTTGAAAAGGATCATTGGCAAACAATGAAATAATGTTTTCAGAATAGTGTCTATCTGAGATTTCAGTACCCAGCAAAAATGTCAATTAAGTTAAAGAGCAGAATAGGGACATTTTGAAGTGTGGATGCAACATTAGGATTATTTCAAGGGTCCCTTAGATCCTTACTGAGAAAGCTATGGAAGACTATGCCCCAGTTAAATAAGAAAATAAACCAAGAAAGAAGGCAGTATAGGATCCAGAAACAGGAAGCTCAACACAGAAAAGATGTTAAATGAACATCAGGATGGTGGTGAAGTAAGGTCCCAGGATGACAACTGTTATAAGATGGCAAAACAAAAACAAAACAAACAAACAAAACCCTCCAGCCAGTTCTGTTTAGAAAAGGAAGACACAGGGTTCCAGAAGAAAGAACTGATATATTATCTGATAAATATCATGTTTTAAAAATTTTACAAATCTGTTGGTGAATTTGAAAAGAATTTGCTAGAGATACACACACACACACAAAAGCAAGGTAAACACATCTTTTTGTTATTTGTCTTTGTAAACGATTATTTGATTTTTTTTTAAAAAAGATTAATTTTTAAACGTAAACAGAGAAGGCTGGTCATGGTGGCTCAGACCTGAAATCCCAGCACTTGGGAGGCTGTGGAGGAAGGACTGCTCATGCCCAGGAGTTTGTAACCAGCCTAACCAACATAATGAAACTCTTGTATGTACCAAAAAAAAAAAAATCAGCCAGGTGTGGTGGTGCACACCTGTAGTTCCAGCTACATGGAAGGTTGAAAGGGAAGGATCACCTGAGGCCAGCAGGTCGAGGCTGCAGTGGTCATGAGTGTGTCACTGTACCCCAACCTGGGCAACAAAGTGAGACTATGACTCACTCTCTCTCTCTCTCTCTCTCTCTCTCTCTCACACACACACACACACACACACACACACGTTCCCGTTTAGAATAAAGTTCTGGGAAGTTACATACAAAACCACTGGTGGTAGTTATATAACTTGATAATGGGGACAGCAGCCTTCTATACACTTAGAATTTTAAAAAATGAACATGCATTATCTTAAGCTATTAAAGTAATATATACAAATTGATAAATACAGTCTAAGAAATTAATGATACACTTATTTTATATTAAAAACATAAAAATCAAAGGGTAAGACAACCAAGTAGCAGATAAACTCACTGCTGGGAGTGACTCATGGTGCAGAGTTGATAAATATCACACAGAAAACCAAAACCTTTAACTCTCACTTTGATCCTGAATACTCTGTCAAGGATATTGCTTTCCATATTGAAAAAGGCAAAAGAAGATCAGTAAGAAGAAAATAAGACATGTAAGGAGATTGTAAGAGGGCACCCTAATTGCTCTAAATGAGATCAAGTCTCTTTAACTGGAGACTTGACATTTTAAGGCAACACATCAATCTATTTTAGTTATTACCATTTTCATGAGCATTAGTTTATAAGATTAGCAAGGTCAGCAGGGAATGGTCCAAGGACCCTTGATTTTAATGAAAACAGGTACAGAATGTGATGATGCGTGCAGAGAAGTTTGACACACACTGTCTGAGAAAACCTCAGGTATTCTGAGGCCAACGTGGAGAGTCTGTGCACCTACCTACAGCACCTGTTGGACAACAAGGCAGCTAAAAAGGAATGATAGACAAACCTCCCTGATGCTAGGAATATGTCTCCAGGTCATAATTCCTGTGTGAGAACTCAATTCTTGAACATTTGCTCTGAGCTAGGTGGTTCATGTGTTACCTCAATTAATTCATACAACCTGATGAGGTCAAGGCTTTAGTTTGAATTTCCCTGGCTACGAAGTCCATGATTTTTCTATTAAGTCATGCTAGATATCAATTGGTATGAACTTTTAAAAAAAGTATTATCATTCAAAATAAGCAACATATTTAAGATGCTGGTGAACGTTCTTCACGTTTAAATCTAGCAGGACGTTGCTGGATAGAGAAGAGTGGTCAGGAGAGCCTACTTCTCAGGCTGTCTCCAAGACCACTTGGGAAGTCCTTTCATCTCCCTCGGTTCCAGTTTCTGAATTCAGAGGTCCATCTATCTAACATTTTAAGATGAAATAAAATCCAGTGAAATACATAACAACAGAAGAACTTTTTCAGCTATTATTTTAAAACAGACTCCTTCCATAGTCACCTTTTATTTGAAATCTACGTCTCATCACATTTCAGGTAATATCTTTTTCAAAAGCTGTCATTTCAAGGGACTGAAAATCTTAAGCCTAGGCAATGAAAGTGTAGTAAATGACTAAGGCTCTCCTAAAATTACCCTGGAAAGATCAGAGGATTCACTACTGTTCTGGGAAACGGAAATAGCTGCTCCTAGCACTCACTCCTCCCCTGATACTCCCAATTAACTTTTAAGGACAAGCATGAAGCTTTGTAGAGCTAGTGCCTTAAGTAAGCACTACAGTAAATGTGGGACATAAATTGCCTCCCATTAAGACAACTGTGGAGGGTGACAGAAGTGGGTCAGTTTCATACAACAGATTAGAGCTTAGTAGGCTATGTGGCATCTGGAGCAACTCTGAAAGCATCAGGCAATAGAAAAGTTACTTAACCCTTCTTTGCTGAAATTCCTAGCCTTCCCTAATTCTAGAGAGAAAACGCCAACTGCTCTTGTCAAAAAAGATTATGGAAATCAGTGGCATAGCATGCACATGGAAAATGTTTAATAAATTATGAAGTAGATACAAGTGACAAGTGTTTAGTACATGGATATTGGCCCACTGGGGTACAGTCCAGGTACCACCCCCTGGGCCAGTCCCAGGTGCTGTATCAGACTGGGCCTGTTATTATAAACCAGATTCCACCAGCATAAAGAAGTTGAGCACCGGAATGGAGTGGTTCCTGAGGGTAGGCCAGGGACAGAGAAAGGGGGTAGACTAAGGAAAAGTCATGTTCCTCCTGGGACCTTGGCATCTGATAGATTTCCAGTGGTTGACTGTATCCAACACTTGCAGCTTCAAGCTTTGGCTCTGGACCTATCTCCATATTCTGTGTTCTAAGCCTCCTCATTAGAGAAGGACACGGCATCCTTCACTCTCTACTCTGTCCCGAGGTTCCCAATCCTTTCCATGGATTGGACAGTTTCTCTCTCCCTGGCTGCCTAGGCCCCCTTCCTGCTTGAAGCCTGGTCAGAACATCCCATCAGTACCAGCACCTCGTGGGGAAGGAGCTCGACTGTACAGAAACAATGAGCTGATGCCAATTAGACCTTCATAAAATGAAAAGATCTTGGGCATTTCACCCGGTGGCATTTCACCTTGTTATAAACTCCCTTAATCAGGTTAAGAGAACATTTGTTTAGGTTACCTAGGAATGTCTATACATGGGAATAAGATTCAGTTAAGGACAGAGGCACTTCCAGAAATTTATTTACATACATGATAAACTAAGGGCACATCATTTTTCTCTAGTTGTTAATACTGGGACTTGGACAGGTCTTTGAGGCCAACAGCTGTTGGTTTCGTTCTATTTGCTATGCAGTTTAAAGAAATAAATTGGCATTTTTCTAAAATAAGGTTTTTCAAAACTGATCATAATCCACAGTAAGAAATATAGTTTACACAGCAACCCAGCATATTCACACACAGAAACACATGCATATAGACACACACAGATAAAATAAACATTTCATTAAATAATATTTTCCCTTATAATATGCAATGTAGTCTATTCTATTCAATTCCATTCCATCCTAGCCATACTATTCCAGCCATTTGCATTAAAAATATGCTTTTGAAAAAGGTCCTTAAGTAGATTTTATGACCCAGTAAACAGGCCTTGGTGTGCTGAAGAAAAATATTGTGGATATTCTGTATTCTTCACTAACTTAGACTGGTTTCTCCTAATTTTATTATAATAGCAAATACTGGGCTCAAAAGTCTCTGTGGCCAAAAGGATATATAGTTCTGAAACCCAGTGGTAGATGTGCTAATTGGCAAAAAATATTTGATTAGTCACATCTAGTACATTAAAACAATATTATCTCCATTGAAAATCAAGTGTTTATACATTTTTATTCTATAAATGCAAAATTAATATTAAGGAAGAAATTTTTCAATTCTTTCTTATCAATATCAAAAGATTTCTAATGCGGAGATTAACAACTTCAATTATATTGACCTGACCCTTGCATTTGTTACAGGATTATCAGAAGCAGAAGTTTTTGGTACTCAATCTTTTTTGAATGTAAAATATAAAAACTAAGCAAGCAAACAAAGCAATCTACCTCTTCCCTGCAGTTTTCATCCTAATGCAGCTTTACTTAATTAGCAAATATAGATGGGGACTTAATAAGAACATTTTAAAGTAAAGAGGCTTTTGTGATAGTATAATCCCACTAGTAATTATCAGGCTATGATCATTATGTAATTTAGATAAGAAATCGTATGAGTCAGTCAAGGTCATTTCCAAGAAGGATATAGAAAGGCTGACCTCATAACCCCTATTCTCCAGCCAAATGGAGCAGTTCACCTCTCTCTGCATATGCCTATATATTTTTGGTTTCATTGCCTTTACTTCGAACTCTTTTTGAGGTCTTCCCAGTCATCAGGCTGGAAAAAAATCTCTCCCTCCTCTCAAATCATGTATGGTTTGTTAATAACACTTGTGATATTGACTCCCCTTGGAAGACGTTGCCCAGCTTCTTGTGTCTCATCTTGCTAAAATCTATGATAATTTCACATTTTCTCTAGAAATATTGCCAAAGAATAGAAGTACCCTAAAGTGGGTTGACTGGATTCTCTAATTGAATATGTGGGACAGAAATAATCCTGTTCTGAAATTAACTCTACATACGTCTGGCATGTAACCAGTAAAATGAACAAGCAGATGCTATAATTTTCACTTAAACAACTTTTATGCAATCTTTCAAGATGGTTGTGTTTCATAAGACTCAGTAAAGGCATGAATAACTAGTTAGGTAAAAGTTTTATAAGAGTGGGCAAGTGGGCTACGAATACAGGTGTGGTGGGAACTGTGACCTCACTCAAAGCAATGCTGCCCTCCTGTGGATACCAACAGTTAGACTCTGCATCTGAGTCAATAGTTATTTTTCTTATGTAATAAGACCTTTCACTTCCTGTAATTTCAATTTGATGGCTGTTGCCAGGACAACAAGGAAATGAGGCAAGGAACAGAGAGAAACATCCCCTGTGCAAAAAAAGAAAAGAAGAAAGTCACTAAAGTCATTGTATTAATTCTAAATTCTAATAGAAACCCAAGAACTGTGGCCCTGCCAAGGGAAATATAAAAATTAATCTAAAAATGAGGTGCCATTTTCCTGACAAATGATGCTTGGAAGTACACAGTGCTTGTGTTCAGGCTGTGTGATAGACTCATCTATCAAAGAGTGCTTGTAAATGCTTCCCTTGGAATTGGATGACAAAATAACTTTCTCTTAGTCTTAGCATGCACACAAGTGGGAAGGAAAACTTCATTTTTTTAAACCTGCAGTCACTTGTAAGTTAATCACTCTGACAAGTATTTCTGTTTGCAGCTGAACTGTCAAACAGATAATAAAGCAAAACAAACATGGTGTAGAGGTCTCCAGGCAAAACTGCAATTAAAAGGCCTCAACAAGAGTGGCAAGAACATTCAAAGTACCCTAGAAATTTGAAAACTTGAAAATCTGTAAAGATTAAAATGAGTTCTAATGTTGCATTTAGAGCCATATTAGGAAGTGACTATTTGATCTGAGTCTGTAATAACTAAAATGTGTCTCAGTCACGTGCTGTAGGTATTCAATATGAGGAGGTCCCAAATAAAACTGAATTATTTTTTGGAGGGTGAGCCCCTTGTAACACAGGCTTCCTCCCCTACGTAAGTGTTCCAGGAACCATCAACATCAGTGTACCAGCTAGCGCTGTTGTGAGGCTGTGTTTGGCTTTAGTAAAATTTTTTTGGAGAGTCTTTCAATGTGTTTGCTGGGTAATTTATGAGCACACCTGCCTACACTGAGCTGAGTGTTCGGCAGTTTTTTACCAAAAATGCCAGGACTCCCTTACCCCACCCTCCCTATTCATCTGATCTCACCCAAAGTGATATTTTTGTTTCCCCAATGAAAAAAGTCCTCAAAGGGAAACGTTTTGCTAGTGTGGAAGAGGTGAAACAAAAACAGCAGAAGCACTAAAGGCATCAAAACTGATGAGTTCAAAAACTGTTTCGAGCAGTGGAAAAAGTGTCTTGAAGGTATATAGCATCAAATAGGGTGGACTCAAAGTGACTGAAGTTTATAAACGTAAGCATAAATACACATTTTTTTTTTTTTTTTGAGTTGGAGTCTCACTCTGTCGCCCAGACTGGAGTGTAGTGGCCGCTCCCGGCCACCGCAGCCTCAACCTGCTAGGCTCCAGCGATCCTTCCGCCTCAGCCTTCCGAGTGGCTGGAATTACAGGCATGCACTACCATGCCCGGCTGATTTTTTGATTTTTTGTAGAGATGAGGTCTCGCTGCCCACGCGGGTCTCGAACCCGCGGGCTCAGGCAATCCACTCACCTCAGCCTCCCAAAGGCGCGGGATTACGGGCTGAGCCACTGAGCCCGACGAATACACATTTTTTTATAAATAAATTCCAGATTTTTGTGGAGAGTTCCCCTCATTCATAACTCACGCTCCCACTTCAACATCTGGGAATGAGGGTGGAAGATGGAATGTTGAGTTCTTTCAGACCTAGTCTCCTCTGCTTACAACTGATTCAATTGCAATGTCTAGAGATGAAAGAACTTGCTCCCAAACCCAAAAAGTAATTTTGGTGAAGCCAAGACACCAGAATTCAATTTCCACAACCTTCAGTCCAAGGTTCTTTGTTTCCTTGTTTTTTACATAAAATTATCTATGTCTGTTGTTAAACCTCTTGGCTCTTAAGTATTTGTGCAAAGTCACTGGGTTTCTAGAGAATTTATTTTGCCTATGAATTCTGCCTTATTTCCTCCAAAGCGTTTTAAAATTGGAGGTAGTTTCAAAATTAGCATTCATTTAGATGAAGATTTAGTTGCCTTTGCTGAGAATTTTTTTCATGAATGGGTAGCTGGAAATATAAGTCCAATTCTGAGGTCACACTGCTCACATACTTGAGGCACATGTTTTTCAGTACGAGCTTTGGGAGAACAATACACACACACACACACATACACACACACACACACACACGCACCCCCACCCCTTGGAAAAAAAGGTTCCAGGTAAGATAGAAAACAACTGCAGAAGACACATCTTAGCATTTACTTCTATCAATGCCTAAGGATTGTTTTCTTAGGTTTAAGAAGATAAACAGTTTCTCTGTGCAACAGTCAGGCATGCTTGTCCTGCCTATAGATGACTCCATAGATACCACTGCCTTCAGAATGGTGAGCTCTAGGACTAAGAGCTTCTTTAAAATTAGAGAGAAAATAAGCGTTCACAGAGTAAAAGATGCCTGAAAGCAGAAAGACCTGGATTTAAACATCCTCCTAGAGTCCTTAGGAAAGTGGTATGACTGGGGGTGATAAAATGAAGAAGTGTAGTATGATCATTTAAATAATACTCATGATGCAGGTAAAACTACTTTTTTTCCCTAGAGAGGTCAAGAAATACCAAGAAATCAGTTGTAAGCAAAGAATACCATGGTACCTATCTGATGATCATGATTATTATTCTCTAGCCTGTTCTTAAACCCATTCTTACCCAGTATAAACAACAGAATAGGTACTGGATGGTCTTCCTTGAAAAACCTATATACTTGAATTAATTAAAAAGTTCATGTGATGGTGGGATATTGAACAATGTTAAGTTACTCTGTGTACTTACTAAATGCAGCAACAATTTCCTGATTTGCAACAGCAAGGAAAATCTCCCAGTACTCTTCTCTCAGGTTCGCGTCTTTAAAATCAGTTACACTTTGTGTGTTGGGATCGATTTCATACGTAAAAGTTGAGGAAAAAACTTCCCTGGAAAGCAAAATTTTGGTCTATTCCCTTGTAAGCCCCGATGAGTAGAATATTAAGAAATGATGCTGGAGGAGTATAAAGGGGAACCTTCGAAGTGCCTGTGAGTTCACCTCAGCATGGATGGCACCTAGAGTTTCTTTGCTGATAACCCTCTATGTATATTGTTAGGTATCACCTAGGCATGCCTTCCTCAGGACTCAAAGAGGCTTGGGTGTATTTTCTCTTCCCAACTGCCATGAAAATGTTTGACTGCCAAAACTGCACTCCAACTGCCCACTCACTTCAGGGTCTCCTTGAATGAGCTGGGAGCTCCTTCAGCACGGAGGCAATACACACCACTCACAACAGCATCCTAAGCATCTAGCATGGTTCCTGGGATACGTCACACACACTTCTTGACAAAACAAATAGGTGCTGCATATTTATTATCTCATCTAACACTCCTAGCAAGTTCCCAAATCACAACAGCCATTTTATTTTAAGGATCCTAGCAAAAGAGCAAAGAAGTATTATTGAGCTGCAGATTGCCGCGTCCTGTCATAATCAAGCTCCCAGTTGTGGGTCCATGAACAGAACCTCAGTGGCAGATACAATGTGGTCCTGGGCAGTGGGCATTTTATGACCAGGAAAGTGATGCTTTTTGTTATATGTGTCCTGCACAGAATTTGGGGATCAGTAGGAATCATTAATAGAAGAGATGGTTTCAAGACCTGTAAAATATGTCAAATTAGGAAACTTACTTCAAGGACACATTACACCCTGGGTAGAAACCATGTGGTTTTTGTTGTGGATTTCTGAAAAGCCAAAACTGCAGACAGCAACCTGACTGAGGCAGAGATTATTTATTCACTGTCTATCCAAATGTGTTTTTTCCCTTGTCTGATCATAGAACTGTAGCCAGAGAAATGACTTCCCAGTCAGACCCCATATGGAAGCATTCTTTGAAGTTATATGTGGACAGGTGACTATGTTCTTAGAAATGGTATATGAGAAAATTGACAACCACGCCTCAGGGAATGGGGCACAATGACTTGAGGGAACCTGGGCTCCTGACTGGTCATGAGAAACAGAATTGTTCTACTGAGCTGCATTACTTCCCTAAAAGAGAAAAAAACATCTATCTTCTTTAGGTCACTACATTTTCAGGACTCTCTGTGATAGCACCTGAGCCTTCCCCTGACACTCTATGAAGAAAAATTTTATCTAGGAGGATATGGTAATTCCACTTTTCCTTCACATTTCTGAACTTCAGGTTTCCTTATCTGTATAATTAAAGGGTAACTAAAATCCTTTCTGGCTCAAAATTCTATGATTGGCTATTCTCCTGGTTCCCAAGAGACTGATCAACTCTACCGTATAAGCACTCTGTTCCCTTAGGTTTGTGCTCATTGTGTCTCTTCAAAGCCTGCTTGCTCCATAGCTTTCATTTATACTGATAACAGCTTGTTATCTCCACCTGGAGCTTTTGCCATTTACTAGGGATCAAAGCTTTAAATTAAAGGATTGAGCTCATATATCTGAAAGTTCAGATGCCAACCTGAGCTGATGAGATTCTGGAAAGGCAAAGATTTCCCATGAAATTATTCCAGTGAAATGGAACCTTAGAGTTAAGCCCAGCTTGCATTAAAACATAAATCTGCTGAAAATTTGTTGTAACTATCTTCTAAACAGACAAAAAAGCTATCCCCACAAGCACTACAAACAAGGCCCTAACTTTTTTTTCCTACACCAGCAAGGGATCTATCCTCAAGAACCTATGATGACAATAATCATTTCTCTCACTTCCAGCTATCTCAGTATCTACCCTTCACCAGATCTATACATAATCATTAACTTTCTACCCGCTTTAAAAACTCTTCCTATATTTCCACCACTACTGCCACATCCACTAAATCATTTCTTTCTCCCTCTTTCTCCCCTCTTCTCCCTGGCTCATTAATGTTTCCTATTAGGATGAAAACTGCTAATATGCCTTTCAGCAATTTATCTTTTAGAGCCCAATGTCTGCTTTTACTGGCTCGGGTCTCTCAATTTTTACCAGCATAAAAAAATACCCACTATAATATTCTTTACTACTTTACTCTTATTAACACTCCCACTATGTCTTGGATATCAACTTTATAAAAACCACATCTACCATAACTGCATTTTCGGCTTCTACCAGCTGTGTGAGCCCATAAATGACATACATGTTCTCCAGTTTCACTCCCGGCACACAAACCTCCTACTGACATATCAACAGTTTTTTTGTCGAGGTCTCACTCCGTCACCCAGGCTGGACTGCAGAGGCATGATCACGGCTGTCTCCAACTCCTGGTCTCAAGCAATCCTCCTGCCTCAGCCTCCTGAGTAGCTGGGACTACAGGTGCATACCACCATGTCAGGCTCATTTTTTAAAAACTATTTTGTAGAGACAAGGTCAGGTTGGTCTCGAACTCCTGGGCTCAAGCAATCCTTCTGCCTCTGCCTTCCAAAAAGCTGGGATTACAAGTGTAAGCCACCGTGTCTGGCCATATCAGTAGGTTTTTTTGGCTTCCAACAGTCCAAAATCTAGCTCTAGTAACACTGAAAGCCCTTTTTTAGTTTCTACTAATCAAAGGACTTTAATTCCTTCTCAATATGTGATTATCAGGTACATAGTAACTACTTAGGAATTTTTAAGCCTGCTAAATCCAAATATGCCCCCAAAAGCCGAAGGCAAAATTTTAAAAGCTACATCAATCATCCCAACTACAAAATTTCTTTATTAAACTCTTAGTTGAAAAGTATTATATAAATTTAAGCTAAGTAAAAGTCAGAAAAGTTGATCTGGAAATTTCAAGTACAAAGGATTACTTCCTCCAGCATTGGGGCCTTCGTTAATTCTCCGTGTGCTGTGCCATGCAAGGGCATTTGTCCTACATTTGCTTTCAGTTTTATTTTTACCCATCTTCAAATTAGCCTTTCCTCAAATATAGGCTGCATGTGTTTTTGACATGATTTTCCTTAAAGTCACTGAACACAGGCATTAATAAATAAAGGTTAAAACAACTAAAAGCACTGGACAACATCACAAGTATTCTAAAACACAATGTCAAATAATACACTGAAACTATATTAATAAGAAAAAAGTGACATATATTTACCTAGTACAAATAATATGTATGACATTTCTGTGTTTTAGTGTTTATTAATTTCTAAGCTGAATAGTTAGCTTAAAAAGGAAAAAAAAGCACATATATGGTAGAAAATTTCAACACCAAAAAACATACAAAAAGTAGAAATTCTTTCTACCCCAGATCTATGTTATGCTCCCATTTTCTCCTGTATTATCTCAGAAAATTTTAAACACAAGCATAATATAGTTATATAAAAATAATTGTTAGATAAACACAAGTATACTATATATTGCCTATACTTTGCTTTTTCCTCCACTTAATTATATGCTTTTGAGGCTGTTCTGTATCAGCACATAAATATCTAGCTTATGTATTTTTCAAGAGCTTGAATAATTTTCTGAATCAGTCGTCTTGATGTTCATTTTTATTTTTCTAGTCTTTTCTATCTATGCACAGAAATTTTTGTACAATGTACATCTCGTACAAATGCAAACTCAAATAAACAAGTATATTTCAAAATTTGAATGATAATCCAACACTGTTCTTAAAAGAGACTGTTATATGCTTAATTTAAAAAACAAATCGCCTTGCTTTAAAAATGAAAAACAGTCCATTAAAATAAACATGCAGATAAAAATAAATAAACTCAACGAAGTATCCTTTGGATATGAAACAATTTGAATATGTATAAGCCTCTAAAGACATTTTCTTGGCAGAATTCATAGACTCATGTGAAAAGAAATAGTTCTGATTTCATAGATCAACATTAGCAATGTAAACACGGCATTCCAGACAGTATCAGCTACAACTTTCTAATATCCTTAAACACTATAATTTTTTGGTCTTTCAGTTAAGAATTAGAAAGCAGTTGGATGTTCAATGAACATGACAAATCCAAAAATCTTTGTTTGTAATTTTTGCTAAATTTTGTCATATTACATGTGATTTTCTTCATAAGGCATTGTTTTCCAGAAAACAAAAATGGGATAATCCTTTGCCACTCAGAGTTCTGAGACAACATGTTTTTCTACTTACATGCCAAACATTTCAAAACCAATGTGCAGTTCAGCTCCTAAAGCAACAACTACAGTAAGGGGCAGGTCTATCGAGTGGTGTAGTGACTGAACTGACTTCGTCGGCCTTTTCGATACATAACCCAGGAAACTATGCCCATAATCCCAGATAGCTTGTGAAAAAGCCAGCCAAGAACACAGGCATTCTCTTGCTAACTGGAAGAACGAAACAAAGGAAAAGGTTAGTGCCAGAGGCACAGGAGCAGGTAGGAAGACTTTAATAAAAGATCATACTGTAAAACAAGCATTAAGATTGCAATGTACGTACTGTTAAGGTAACCCATGAAAAGAGAGCAGGGTTTTAGCATCACTTTGCCTTCATGTACTGTTATGTGTTGGGATGCTAACATTATATGTGTAAAGTCATTTAAATTGTCCCCTCTCTGCTCTTGTTTTCTGTGAGGCAATAATCTTGCCATTTGTAATTTTGCTAACCTCGTACTGTTTAGGAAGGTAACTATGAATCTGGTGAGAGACTATTGTATTATGATGGTTTAAGTGTGAAGAGATATCATTTACATTCATTACAAGGCTAAATAAAAACGGTTACGCTGAACACTACTGTACAAACACAAAGCAAAAAAATGCCCTATCTGGCGGGATGATTCTGTAAACAGACATGGAGTAAGACAAAATTCACACTGGTAATGGAGAGGCAACTTACTCATGGAGAACACAGGTGAGAAACTATGTGAAAGTCCGCAAGTGATTAGCATGGCAAGCTGCTCTGGGAAGCGAATATAAGTATCCCACACAAGTGCCATTTCTGTACTTTCTGCATTACACAGCTATATAACAGTTGTATTTTGTTAGTTCTTTTGTCTTCATGGAAGGCTTATGGATTTGGGGGAAGGTTTAGTACTGACACTAGTAAAAGTCAAAGTTGCAAAAAGTTTTCAAATGGTGAATTGGTGAACAGACGTATCATGCCATAAGAAAAGGCATGCCGCCAGGCTCAGTGGCTCAGCCTGTAATCCCATGCTATGGGAGGCTGAGGTGAGTGGATTGCCTGAGCCTGCAGGTTCGAGACCCGCCTGGGCAACTTGGCGAGACCTCATTTCTACAATAAATCAAAAAATAAGCCAGGCATGGTAGCGTGCACCTGTAGTTCCAGCTACTTGGAAGGCTGAGGTGGAAGGATCGCTGGAGCCCAGCAGGTTGAGGCTGCGGTGGCCGGGAGCGGCCACTGCACCCGAGTCTGGGCGACAGAGTGAGACTCCAACTCAAAAAAAGAAAAAAAAAGAAACGGCATGCCATAAGAAAAGGTAAATATGAATTTCCATCCATTTTATGACTTAAAAAATACAGAGAAACAAAACAAGAAAGTAAGATTGAGTCAGGGAAATTTCAGGCTTTCAGTCTGAGTTAAAGTACTGAATTTTAACATGATACTAAAAATTCAGTACTTTAACTGATCATCTGTTTGTATTTCATGCAATCTCTTAATTTAAAGATAAGGGTATCAAGACAGATATCAAATGATTCTTCTAAGATCAACAGATGAATTAGTGGAATTCTGTTTTCCTAATCTGTAATCCAAGGATCTTTTACAAGAGCAATATAGTATCTTGCATACATCTGTAGTTTCCATTACTGTGACTAAAAATCTACTAACCTGGCCTCGAGCATACTTTATGATTCCCTGGCAAGATTTGCTAATACTATAGCAGTGGCAATATGGGAATTGGAGTAAGTACAAGACTGGGAACAAAAGCCCTGCATCAAAGTCTGGCTTCATTAATAACCAGCAGCATGACCTTGGACAAGTCATTTGACTTCCTTGGATCTCAGCTTCCTTATTTTACAAGAAGGTTAAAACAGACTGACTCTAATATACAGTGCTAACATTCTGTAAGCATGACTAGTTTGTCCAAATTAACACAAATACCATATTTTTGTGAGGTAAGTCTGTCAGGATAACGTGAGAATTTACCCTCGGCGTTATGCAAATACTTCATACTGTAGTGAGAGTACCACCTAGTGGATGTTTGGCTAACTTGAACAGACAAGAGTAGTAAAAAATTCAGTTTACAAAAGTGCTGGAAATAACCATTATTTAAAAAATAATAATCAAAAGCCTGGAAGGATATTCAAAAGACACTCTCCATAACCTGAGGAAGGGCCAAAAAGTAACTATTACCAACATATAAGAATCTTTCTTCTTAAGAGACTGGGTGCCATTCATTATTTGGTAAATTAAAACATAATGACTTAAAAACTGGCACTGCATATTGAATAGAAGACATTTGCATACTATATTTCTGATAAGGTATTAATCCATAATATATAAAGAACTCCTACAATTCAATAACAAAAAATGGCCTGATTCAAAAATGGGTCAGGGGCTGTGGCTCATACCTGTAATCTCAGCATTTTGGGAGGCCAAGGCAGAAGGATAGCTGAGGCCAGAAATTCAAAACTAGCCTGGGCAACATAGTGAGACCCCATTTTGACAAACTGATAAAAAATTACTTGGGTGTGGTGGAACACACCTGTAGTCCCAGACCATAGGGAGCTATGATGGTGCCACTACACTCCAGCCTGGGCTACCGAGTGAGACCCTGTCTTCAAAAAAATAACAAAAAAGGCAACAGACTTGAATAAATATTTCCCCAAGGAAGATATACAAATAGACAATAAGCACATGAAAAGATGCTCAACATAAATAATCATTAGGGAAATCAAACCACAATGAGATACCATATTAATTAGGATAACTATTATTTTTTTAAAAAACAGAAAACACTAAGGTTTGACAAGGATGTGGATAAACTGGAACCTTTCTACATTGCTGGGGGTAATGTAAAATGGCATAACTGCTATGAAAAACAGTATGGCAGCTCCTCGAAAAATGAAAAACAGAATTACCATATGATCCAGCAATTCGACTTCTGGGTAGGTACCCAAATGAACTGAAAACAGGCACGCAAAGACCCAAATGTCCACTGGTGGAAGAAGAGATAAATAAAATGTGGCATCCACAAATAATGAAATATTACTTAACCTTAAAAAGGAATGAAATTCTGACACATGCTACAAAGGTTCATGAATGAACCTTGAAAACATTACGCTAAGTAAAACAAGCCAGTCAAAAACATACTGTATGGTTCCACTTATATGAGGTACACAGAGTATTCAAATTCATAGAGAGAGAAAGAGTGACACAGATGGAAAGACGGTGGGGGAGTGGGCAGAATTACTGTGTAACGTGCATGGAGTTCCAGTTTGGGAAGATAAAGAAGTTCTTAAGATGCATGATGGTGAAGGCTTTACAAGAGTGTCAATGTTTTTTATACCACTGAATTGTACATGACCCTTAAAAATAGATAAAACAGCAAATTTTATGTTAGGTATTTTTACAATAAAAATTGTACGCTCAGCCTGTAATCTCAGCACTTTGGGAGGCTGAAGTGAGTGGATTGCCTGAGCCTGTGGGTTAGACACCAGCCCGGGCAACTTGGCAAGACCTCATCTCTACAATAAATCAAAAATTAGCTGGGCGTGGTAGCATGTGTCTGAAGGCCCGGCTACTTGGAAGGCTGAGGTGGAAGGATCACTGGAGCCCAGCAGGGTCGACACTAGGGTGGCGGAGAGTGTGCCACTGCACTCCAGCCTGGGTGATGGAGTGAGACTCCAACTCAAAAAAAAAAAAAGTTTTTATCAGTGAGTATAAAAGTAAGTCTGTTTTTAGAGAGGAAAAGTTCTTCTTTGTTTCTTCAGAATTCTGTTTCCACAGTTCTTTCTTTTTTCAGTGGTTTATAGTTCACACATAATACATCATTAACTTATAAAATACATATTGGAAAGAGTGAATTTTCCTTGATAACTGCTAAAACATCTTCAAAAGGGGAATGTGTATTTTTAAGAATGCAGGAGTAAGAAAATAAAACACTTTTTGTCCTTGTGGTTTTTGACTAATAAATAATACGCATGAGATGAGGCTTCTGGGTATCTCTGATTTTCTTTGAGCTAGATATCCAGAAGAGAGAAAGTCGCTTATTTAACGTGAAGATGTTGGCTCCATTCCAGGCTGGGCTCGGTGTCAGAGGTAGGGGGAGGTGGATGTCAGACAACAGGGTTCGGATGCCTGGAGTGCTGCTGTGCAGTTTTGCCGCCATAGTCTGTAGCCCAAGTGCTGGTATTGAATTAGCTGGCGCAGCCTTTGCCAAAGGGAAGAGCATTCTATAAAGAATGACTTGATTCTGTGCGAATGCCTTTTGCTTTTGCTTTCCACGAAGTGGCTACGTGGGTTCTCTCAAGGGGCTACCAAAGGTATCACTGTCCTTAGCAAAAATCAATTCACTTTAGGTTTTAATATGCCCTTTCCACTTATCTTTCCCCTCTGAAATACTCTCTGCCTTCCTGTACTGAATCTACTGCTACAAAATATCTACCTTCAGAATGGGATTTCGGATAAACTAAATTACCCTAGTAAGTAAGTGTCAGGGAAAGCTTATGGTGTACTGGCACTTTAAAAAGGTCTGACATAAACCAAACAAGTAAACCTCTAACTTCGAATTCTTGATGTCAGTGAGGTGGCAAGGAGGACTGGGGGAAAGGTATGGTGGCCCTCGGGGCTCCCCTGACACAGGGTTTCTCAACTTCGGTACTACCGACATTTGAGGCTGGATAAGTCCTTGTTGTGGAGGTTTGTCCAGTGATTGCTGGATGTTTAGAGGCATCCCGGGTTCCTCCTACCAGATGCCAGTAAACCCCTCTAATTCCAGGCATCCAAAGTGTCTCCAGACACGGAGGAGGAGGGAGGGAGGGAGGGAAGGAGGGAAAGGCAGGGGGGGAGGGGGAAGGAGAGA